>NC_133382.1:32646213-32741213 GCF_049309525.1 Garra rufa | reverse complement strand
TTCTGAGAAATAAAGTCAGAATTCCAAGATATGAACTCACAATTCTGGGAAATAGTCAGAATTCCAAGATACAAACTCGCAATTCTGAGAAATAAAGTCAGAATTCCAAGATATGAACTCACAATTCTGGGAAATAGTCAGAATTCCAAGATACAAACTCGCAATTCTGAGAAATAAAGTCAGAATTCCAAGATATGAACTACCAATTAAGAAATAAAGTCAGAATTCCAAGATACAAACTCGTAATTCTGAGAAATAAAGTCAGAATTCCAAGATACGAACTCGCAATTCTGAGAAATAAAGTCAGAATTCCAAGATACAAACTCGCAATTCTGAGAAATAAAGTCAGAATTCCAAGATATGAACTCACAATTCTGGGAAATAGTCAGAATTCCAAGATACAAACTCGTAATTCTGAGAAATAAAGTCAGAATTCCAAGATATGAACTCACAATTCTGAGAAATAAAGTCAGAATTCCAAGATATGAACTCACAATTCTGGGAAATAGTCAGAATTCCAAGATACAAACTCGCAATTCTGAGAAATAAAGTCAGAATTCCAAGATATGAACTACCAATTAAGAAATAAAGTCAGAATTCCAAGATACAAACTCGTAATTCTGAGAAATAAAGTCAGAATTCCAAGATACGAACTCACAATTCTGGGAAATAGTCAGAATTCCAAGATATGAACTCACAATT
This sequence comes from Garra rufa, assembly GCF_049309525.1. Lineage (NCBI taxonomy): Eukaryota > Metazoa > Chordata > Actinopteri > Cypriniformes > Cyprinidae > Garra > Garra rufa. The sequence goes on along the minus strand of NC_133382.1, from coordinate 32,740,511 downwards.
CTGGGAAATAGTCAGAATTCCAAGATACAAACTCGCAATTCTGAGAAATAAAGTCAGAATTCCAAGATATGAACTCACAATTCTGGGAAATAGTCAGAATTCCAAGATACAAACTCGTAATTCTGAGAAATAAAGTCAGAATTCCAAGATACAAACTCGCAATTCTGAGAAATAAAGTCAGAATTCCAAGATATGAACTCACAATTCTGGGAAATAGTCAGAATTCCAAGATACAAACTCGCAATTCTGAGAAATAAAGTCAGAATTCCAAGATATGAACTCACAATTCTGGGAAATAGTCAGAATTCCAAGATACAAACTCGTAATTCTGAGAAATAAAGTCAGAATTCCAAGATACAAACTCGCAATTCTGAGAAATAAAGTCAGAATTCCAAGATATGAACTCACAATTCTGGGAAATAGTCAGAATTCCAAGATACAAACTCGCAATTCTGAGAAATAAAGTCAGAATTCCAAGATATGAACTCACAATTCTGGGAAATAGTCAGAATTCCAAGATACAAACTCGTAATTCTGAGAAATAAAGTCAGAATTCCAAGATACAAACTCGTAATTCTGAGAAATAAAGTCAGAATTCCAAGATATGAACTCACAATTCTGGGAAACAGTCAGAATTCCAAGATATAAACTCGCAATTCTGTAAACATATCAGTCTTATTTCTCCTCAGAACTGAACTTTATAACAAATTCTGACTTTATTTCTCGCAATTGTGCGTTTATATCTCACAGTTCTGAGATAAAGTCACAATTACCTTTTTTTTTTCAGTGGCAGAGAAACTGCCTTCTATACAACAGTAATAAATTTTCTGTCTTTCATTCTTGTAATACTTTTAATAGCATCAAATTAAGTTTCAACTAAACAGTCACTTCTGACAGCGAACTGTCCCTGTTAACACATCACTAGTGACATCACTACATTCTCAGCATAGCATCCCACAGGAAACAAAGATCAGAGGAGAAGGCCAAGAGTGGCGAACCTGCCCTGACATGAGCGTGGAACTGTCAGTGAACTCTCACCACAGACACTCTCCCTCAGCTGCATAACCTGGTTTCATACGGCACGTAAAATATGTCATGCCGGTCATTCAGGGAAATTGAGGAATTGCATATTCCATTTTTAGATTCGATTTGGGTAAAAGGGCACTAAAAATCAGTTAAATGATATCTGAGGTCAAGAGAATGGCACTCAAGAGCAAATAGGTCAAGCTTTGAAATAATCATCAGCTACACCCTGATTAAGAGAGCAAACACTATGCAAACACACAAAGAAAACCAGTTCAACCGCCACGAGATGACGACACGGTTAAAGCGAGTGTAGGATTGGAAAGACCTTTATTTTAGGATATACCAGGAGTCAGCAGGTTCTTACTTTTTAATAAACACTGACACTCATGCATCAGGGCTTAACAATAAGGGTAACACTTTACGCAAAGGTGTTATTTGTTAAGAGTAATATTGCAAAATATTACAAATTAAAATAATTTATTTTAGCAGAAATTACTCCAGTCTTTAGTGTCAAATGATCCATCAGAAATAATTGTAATATGCTGATTTTGTGCATAAATTATTTCTTAGTATTATCAAATGTTTAATAATTGTGTAATCCATGATTTATTTAATTTTTTTAAAGAAAGTTCAAAAGAATATTCATTTAAAAAAAGAAATATTTTGTAACATTATAAAAGTCTCCACTGTTACTTTTGATAAAATGTAACATGCAATTGCTGAATAAAAATATTTAATTATTTTTGTAATTTTGTAATTGGGTGTAAAAAAAACCTGCTTTAATGAAGTTAAAATAATAGAAACAATTCTTTATATATAAAAAATATATACACTACTGTTCAAAAGTTTGGGATCAGTAGGATTTGTCATTTTTTATAAAGAAGTCTTTCTGCTCATCAAGGCTGTGTTTATTTAATAAAAAAACAGTAATATTGTGAAATATTATTGCTATTTATAATAGCGTTTTTCTATTTTAATATACTTTAAAATATAGTTTATTTCTGTGATGCAAAGCTGAATTTTCAGCATCATTTTTTCAGTCTTCAGGGTCACATGATTCTTCAGAAATCATTATAATATGCTGATTTATTATCAATGTTGGAAACGGTTGTGCTACTGAATTTTTTTTTTTTTTTTTTGGAACCTGTGATATTTCTCAGGATTCTTTGAGGAATAAAACGTTAAAAACAAAAGCATTTATTTAAAATAGAAATCTTTTGTAACAGTATCCAATACTGTTCAAAGTTTGGGGTCAGTCATTTTTTTCTTTCTTTCTTTGAAAGAAATTAATACTTTCATTCAGCAAGGACGTGTTAAATTGACAGAAGGTGAAAGTAAAGACTTTTATTGTTAGAAAAGATTTATATTCTGAAAAAAAATGCTGTTCTTTTGACATTTTTATTCATTAAATAATCCTGAAAAAAATACAACAGGTTCCAAAAAAATATTAAGCAGCACAACTGTTTCTGACATTGATCATAAATCAGAAGGATTTCTGAAGGATCACATGACACTGAAGACTGAAAAAATGATGCTGAAAAATCAGCAAAAATATTTTAAATTGCAATATTTAATTCTTTAAAAAAAAAAAAAAAAATCATACTGATCTGTTTATTTTGTTTATTTGCCAATTATAGCTTGAATTTACACAGCAAAATATCTGTAGTAAACAACACCAATATTAAAAACCAATGCCTGACCGGAAACAAAAAAGGTAAGGCATAAAAGAGAAATTCATATCATTGACAAATGCAATGCATAGCATACAGTTCTGAGCCGAGGCCTGTGTATCCTGATATACAGTCATAAAAGATATCGCATATAACAAAGTCCACAATGAGTAACTTATGACCAGCGGTAAGATCATACATGATAGCCGTTTTTGTTCAACCAAAACTGTCCAACCCAGTCAGACAAAAGTTCATAGCGTTAAAAAAAAAAGAACAGCTGGAGAGGATGAGGAAGTATTGGATGAACTTCCTCTCATTCTTACTGGTCATTGTAAAGCAGATCTCTCTCTACATGCTATCACCCACGCTAACCGTTTGTTGCTGTGGAAGTGAGAAGCCTTTTGTTTACCTTCTCTTCCTCTCAGTGAAAATGTAAAAATAAAATCTTGTCTTTGGCTATGGGGTGTGTCCCACCACAGGATGTCAGTCCCCAGACTCAAGCCTTTCCTGTCTTCTCTGAGAAGGGCCACGAAGTGAAGCATAGAACCACAATTACACCCAAACTTCTCAAACTGATACAGCAGAATGGTTGCAGTTGATAAGGGACATCTAATAAAAGGTAAATACTGAGACAGAGAGCCACCACACCTACAAACGTCTCTATAAACAGTCATCGTCTATCTGCAGCTCTTCATTAACTGATGGCAACAAGTTCAAGTTGCCTAGACCTCAGAAATGTAAAATATAAAACGCTAGACATGTGAATGAGCAAAAACACTAGCACTCTTATAGAAATGAAGCCTCTTATGCTCATCAAGGCAACATTTATTTGAGAAAAACACATTAAAACCGTAATACTGTGAAACAATTTCAATTTAAAATACATTAATAAATAATTTACTTATTAAATGCATACTTGCTCTTTAATGCATCCTTGCTCAAGAAATTTATTATTTTTGTGTGTGTGTGTGTGTGTGTGTGTGTGTGTGTGTGTATAAATATATATCCCATACTAACCCCAAACTTTTGAATGCATATTATTTTTTTTTAGCAACAATGTTCTTTTTTTTTGGTAGATTAAGTGTGACCCTCGACCACAAAACCAGTCATAAGGGGCAATTTTTTCAAATTGCGATTTATACATCATGAAAGCATCTGAAAGCTGAATAAATATGCTTGTTAGGGATGGGCATTTCTGATCATATTTCATTTCGATTAATCCACAGGTTTGAGAAACGAGTACTCGATTAATCGGGGGTGGAGTTTAAGCAAGGGGCAGGGCGTTTGCGTCACAGTATACAGTAAACATTTAAAAGAAGTAACAGCATGAGGTGAAGCTGAAGCGCTTTTTCTACATGACACATTGTATATAAAATTAATCACATAGCCTAGATACATAAATATGTAAATGTTATATTACAAATTGTATTTATCTACACAAAATGCATGTGAGCTTGAACTACGTGCCAATGATAAAGTAGTGGATGTGCTTCTCCCGTTACTTTAAAACAACGGCAACTGAAGCCCCGCAAATTTTTAGAGTCAATCGATCGTCATTTTCATGCTCGATCGTCGCTGATGGGTTCGAGTAATCGATTAATCGAGTACTCGTGCACATCCCTAATGCTTGTCAAATATTATTGAGAAAATCGCCTTTAAAGTTGTCCAAATTAAGTTCTTAGCAATGCATATTACTAATCAAAAATTACGTTTTGATATATTTATGGTAGGAAATTTACAAAATATCTTCATGAAACAAGATCTTTACTTAATTTGCTAGTGATTTTTGGCATAAAAGAAAAATAAATCAATCATTTTGCCCCATACAATGTATTGTTAACTATTGCTACAAATAAACCCGTGGTACTTAAGACTGGTTTTGTGATCCAGCGTCACAAATGTGGATTTTTTGCATGTTGTGTTTCACAAAAAAACGTCCTTCTCCGACACGTATTTCAGGTCAATCCTTGTGTCAACACAAGCATGACGGGTTTGCAACGAAGTCTAGTTTGTCAGGTACACTAACCGAATTTGAAATGTGTTATCTGAGATCACATTGTAAAAGTACTTTGCATTGGCTCTCCACAGGGGCAAAGCTCAATTCAACCATACATTACAGTCAGCTTCTGAATGAAATGACCCAAGATTTATTGCACATGACGCCAACAGTCCTAATCACGCGCTATTGTCTATAACAATCGTAAACAATATGTTTAATCCACAAATGAAGTATTAAGGCTAATGACTCAACTTTAGTTGCTTTACGAGCCAGAGAAACATGACAGCAGGAGCATGGCTAAGCGTGAAGCAATATGAGAGTCTGAGAGGCGGAGGCTTTATCATTCTCGATTGTCAACCTGTCAGACCGGTGGGACAGCCGTCAACCAATCTATGCCAAGGACAACCAAATCCCCAGTTCTTACCAAACACTTCAGCTTTACCCTCAAAGCCAGGTGAAAACTATAGTGCCAGATCTTAAATAGAAATATAATCATAGTGACTGATGTGTTCTTGCTAATATCCAATCCTTTTAATTTAAACAGTTCTTTATTACCCAACTTACTAATAATACAAGCATTTAGAGGGTCGCATGATGGTATTTACAGGTTAAGTAACTTACTTTAACAATTCAACAGAGCCCAAAATAGAAATTAAAATGATTTTGAGCATTTAGAAACGGTGTACATATTTATGACTTGTATCAGGTGAAAACAAAGTAAAAAAAAAAAAAAAACAATAGCGGTTGATCTACACAACCAGTCAAAAGTTTTTGAACAGTAAGATTTTTAATGTTTTTTTTTTTAAAGAAGTCTCTTCTGCTCACCAAGCCTGCATTTATTTGATCCGAAGTACAGCAAAAGCAGTAACATTTTGAAATGTTTGTACTATTTAAAACAACTGCTTTCTATTTTAATATATTGTAAAATGTAATTTTTACAAATGTATAAAAGTAACTGATAATTATTTAACATCATTACTATAGACGCATGATCCTTCAGAAATCATTATAATATACTGATTTGCTGCTCAAAAACATTTATTATAATGTTTTCAGGTTTCTTTGATGAATAGGAATTTCAGAAGAACATCATTTATCTGAAATAGAAATCTTTTCTAACATTATACACATCTTGATCATCACTTTTAATCATTTTATAGCATCCTTGCTAAATAAAAGTATAATACTACTAATAATAAATACAGCAAATCAGCATATTAAAATGATTTCTGAAGGATCATGTGACACTGAAGACTTGAGTAATGACTTTCTGACAAGTAATGACAAGCTTTGATCACAGGAATAAATTACATTTAATAAAATATATTCAAATAGAAAGCAGTTATTTTAAATAGTAAAAATATTTCACAATATTACTGCTTTTGCTGTATTTTGGATCCAATAAATGCATGCTTAGTAAGCAGAGACTTCTTAAAAAAAAACACAAAATCTCACTATTCAAAAACTTTTGACTAGTAGTGTACATACATGTAGACAGTACATATTTAGCACACTGAGATTCAGCGTCCATCAGGACAGAGTGGGAACTTTTCTTGGTGCAACCAACAAAATAAATGAGGTGAATGCCATTGAAACACTTATAAACATTTGAATGCACCTGTATGAGACAGTAGTTCACAGTACAGAACAGATATTTGCTCTACAACTGCTGATCGAAGTAACCAGAGAGCTAACAATACATTCTCTGTCCTTTCATTCAGAAAGGTGTAGTTTCAAGATAGTGCGGGCAACAGTGGAGAACAAGGTCAGGACTAGGTGTTAGTTTCGTTTTACCCGGAACGTTATTCATTAATTAGCTGGACAACACTCAGAATGCAAAAGAAGAGATTAAGCAACATATTAATCTGCATTACAAAAACATATGTTAAGTTCCTACAGAGCTGTAAGTTAGAATTCATTGGTTGTGTCTCTACACGTAGTGAGCGTCCTAGCTAGACAGCGTTTGTAAGTTTTATATGAATATATGAATATTTGCTCGCTATCCAGACAGCTCAGTACATTTTGAGACACATCCATAGAGTCGGTGAGTGGAAACACCTGTGGCCGGGCAGCAGTCGACGGGCCCGGGCAGGACTCACCTGATTCACCGCGGCCCGATGTCCCGGCACTGTCCACGATTCAGGCGGGTTTTGCTCAATTATCCTGAGGTGAAGAGGAAAACCACACCGGGCGGTAAAGAAGAGCAGGCTCGAATTGTGTTTACCTCGCCTTCGAGGTCTGTGTATGGACACAGTGGTTGAGGATTATTAGTGAAGTGTTTCCTGCTGCGCTTGCTGCTGATTTGCGCTCTGGCTCCTCCCTGAAAAAAACGTCTTCCGGGACAATTCAGTGTCCGGCCAGCAGGGAGCGCACACGCTATAACTTATTAGATATACAGTTAAAGTCAAAAGTTTACGTACACCTTGCAGAATCTGCAAAATGTTAATTATTTTATCCAAATGATAGATATTTCACCCATAAGACGTTTACATATAGTCCACAAGAAAAAATAATAGTTGAATTAAAAAAAAAATGACCTGGTTCAAAAGTTTACATAAACTTGATTCTTAATACTGTGTTGTTACTGAATTATCCACAGCTGTTTTTTGTTGTTTTGCTTAGTGATAGCTGTTCATGAGTCCCTTCATGAGTTTGTCCTGAACAGTTAAACTGCCCGCTGGTCTTCAGAAAAACCCTTCAGGTCCCACAAATTCTTTGGTTTTTCAGCATTTTTGTGTATTTGAACCCTTTCCAACAATGACTGTATGATTTTCAGATCCATCTGTTCACACTGAGGACAACTGAGGGACTGATATGACTTATTTTGTCTTCTGGAAAGCATGTATATATCTTCAGTAGCTTCTGAAGGGCAATACTGAATGAAAGAAATATGATATTCAGACAAAAAAAAAAAAAAAAAATTCACATCAACTTCATTCTGTTCAAAAGTAAGAAAAAGAAAGTCAAACGGCCTTTACAAAAAATTTTAAACAATGATGTCGGATGATTCTGAAGTTGAAGGAGAAAATGAGTTTTTCGCCCTACTTTACTTTTTTTTAACCTTAATACACAAACGAAAAACTAACCAACGTGTGATTTTCCAATGTGATTTCGTAATGCATGAGGTTGAGCTAGTGCAAGATGAGCATTTGTGGTTTAAAAGTATATATTTAGTATTTTCTTAGAAAATCGTTTCACTATATAAGACGTGTAGAGCCCTTTGAAGCCGCATTGAAACTGCAGTTTGGACCTTCAACTCATTGGCCACCATTGAAGTCCACTATATGAAGAAAAATCCTGGATTGTTTTCCTCAAAAACTTTAATTTCTTTGCAACTAAAGAAAGAAAGACATGAACATCTTGGATGACATGGGGGTGAGTAAATTTTCAGGAAATTTTCATTGTGGAAGTGAACTAATCCTAAATCAATAAAAGCAAACAACTCATCTTTATTGAATATCTGTACAGAAACTACAGAAAATCAAATTTCAAATCATTTAAAAGAAAATCATTGGTTTAGCACTGGTTAAAAATCATAGACTGAGAGCATGAGCTCCTTCTGATGGAGTAGTTATGAAGAAAGTTGGAGATCCATGATATTTCTCCTGTAAAGAAACAGAAAAGTATTAACATCTTGGCCTGAATTCCTGTCTAACACATGTTGGCTTTATTCATAGATAATATCAGGGAAAATACAAGAGCAGGTAGTAAGTTAGAAATTCTGAAGAAAAAATCATATTTCTAAAGCACCCAGAATCCCCAGTTGTGATGCACAGATACACAGAAGATCTTAAACTTGTAAAAACCTGAATGTGTTTGACTGCTCTCTCCGTGGCATGAGCCTGAAGCAAAGTAACTGTGCATCCACCGAATCCTCCCCCTGTCATCCGACTCCCGAACACTCCATCCACCTCCAGAGCTGCGGCCACCAGCTCATCCAATTCTGGACAACTGACCTCGTAATTATCCCTAAGACAAACAATATTACCCCCAATGCAAAGAATGCATAATTAAAAGCCATTTAACTGTTAACCCCACCTATTCAATAAATGGGTTAAGCAAATAACATTTCAGACACTGAAATGCACTTCTAATCCAGGGGTGTTTAAAAGGAGTTGACTTCTGTAAGTCTTCCAACATGCTAATCTTGCTTCGATCATAGATGTTTACCTAAGAGAATTGTGGCTCTCCACCATCAGCCTCCCAAACTCTTTGTAATCCCCTTTCTTGAGTGCCTCGGCAGCTTGGGCTGTGCGTTCAATCTCCTCGATTACATGGCGTGCCCGACGGTACGTCACACCATCCAATCGATCCTTGGCAGCTATGAATAAATTTAGATATTTATAAAATATGTATATTTTATTATGAAATGACTTTGATTAAAGACTTACCCTCCAAGTCTTGCAAAGTAGCCTCTCTTAGACTTTTCTTCCCCAAAATGGCTGCTGCCTCCTCACATTGTTTTCGTCTGGTGGGATACTCGCTTCCTGTGAGTGAATGTCTGACGTTTGAATTAGTGATCAGGATTACAAGTCCAGGGTCAGCCAAAGGGACAGCAGTGGCCTCCAAAGACCTACAAAAGATTACACATGATATTATATTTGCATATACAGTTGAGATCAAAAGTTTGCATACACCTTTCAGAATCTGCAAAATGTTACTTATTTTACCAAAATTAGATGGATTATACAAAATGCATGTTATTTTTTATTTAGTTCTGACCTGAATAAGATATTTCACATGAAAGACATTTACATAAAGTCCACAAGAGAAAATGAGTCCTATGTTTGTCCTGAACATTTAAACTGCCTGCTGTTCTTCAGAAAAATCCTTTAGGCCCCACAAATTATTTGGTTTTTCAGCTTTTGTGTGTATCTGAACCCTTTCCAGCAATGACTGTATGATTTTTAGATCCATCTTTTCACACTGAGGACAAATGAGGGACTCACATGCAACTATTACAGAAGGTTCAAACACTCACTGATGCTCCAGAATGAAAAACGATGCATTAAGAGCCAGGGGTGAAAACTTTTGAACAGAATAAAGATGTGTAATTTTTTCTTATTTTGCCTAAATATCATATTTTTTTCATTTAGTACTGCCCTTCAGAAGCTACAGAAGACACTTAAATGTTTTCCAGAGGACAAAATAAGTTAAATTTACCCTGATCTTCAAATTCCAAAAGTTTTCAACCCCGGTTCTTAATTCATTGTTTTTGCTTCTGAACCATCAGTGAGCGTTTGAACCTTCTGTGATAGTTGCATATGAGTGCCTCAGTTGTCCTCAGTGTGAAACGATGGATCTGAAAATCATACAGTCATTGTTGGAAAGGGTTCAAATGCTGAAAAATGCTATAAAATCTAAAGAATTTGTGGGACCTGAATTTTTTTTTCTGAAGAGCTGGGCAGTTTAACTGTTCAGGACAAACAAGGGACTCATAAACAACTATCACTAAACAAAAAATAAAAATAAAAACACAGCTGTGGATCATTTTGGTAACAAGTATTAAGAATCAAGTGTATGTAAACTTTTGAACACGGTCATTTTTATAAATTTAACTATTGTTTTCTCTTGTGGACTATATGTAAACATCTTTTACTTATTTAATATCTTATCCAGGTCAGTGCTAAATAAAAAATAACATGGATTTTGTATGATCCCTCTTATTTTTGTAAAATTATTAACATTTTGCAGATTCTGCAAGGTGTATGTAAACTTTTGACCTGAACTGCACAAACTAGTACCTAAGTATAACTGATTATTTCTAATCTGACAGAAGAATTTGAATGGGCAAATCTACTAACCTGCAGTCAATCAGCAAAGCATGGCCCTCTTTACCCAAAACGGACACAAACTGGTCCATGATGCCACAGGGCACCGCAGCATGAGTGTGTTCAGCTTGCTGACAGGCCACTGCCTTCGCTACCTGATCCCCATCATCTGTGAAGGGCCAGATCTTGGTTTTAATAACAGATCAAAACTTTTTAAAATGAGTGTGACAGACAGAAGGAGGTCTTACCTGGACACAACTGCTGCAGGAAGGTGTACACAGCCACTTCAAGTGAAGCTGAGCTGGAGAGTCCGCCTCCTAGTGGCACACTACTGGCTATTACAGCTCTGAAGCCTGGAATGGGCCGAGCTGTGGAAACAGAAGACATTGCCTGAATACATGCATGAGATTAATACATACTTCTTTCGAAGTACATAAATCTATATTTACTTTTAGAGTACGACAACAGCGAACATGTGCTCAGCAACTGTTCTGTAAGTGTTGCAAGTATGGTTATTGTAAACACTGCATTTATATATATAAAAAAAAAAAACGTTAGTCCAAAGATGAGTTCTCAAGCATGGGTCCCTAGGGTCACATTTCGTGCTCGAGGCAGACTAAATGTACACTTCCTCATTACTTCCCCCTTTTTTTTTGCCAGATAGGCAAAATGATAGCAAAAGATTACCTCTGTAGTGCTGTACAACTCCCTTTACATAATTGGCCCAGTTTGGCTGCCCTCTTAAAAGTGGGGTCAGTTCATTTGGGAGATCAAAGTCCACCACCCTGGGCTCATCGGCAGCTTCAGTCAGAGTTACAACGCAGCACTTCTGGCCAGAAGTTTTGCTGCCCACTATGACGGTCACCATCGGCAAGGCCTGCAATCATTCAAACAAACATTAGAACACAGATTGTCAGTGCATAATTGCAGTCTGTTTTGATTTGAGAAGAAAATCTGTTTGTTGCTATAATTATTTGCTATTTATAAAGACAGATGAGAATGTGTAAATTGGCCACGTTTCCAATCTGTTATCTACAAGAGAAAATATCATCAAGGATCTGAAAGGACAATCCATCCATTGTTCAGATATCAGCTCTGCAAGATATAGTATTTTGCATACTGAACAAATAAACAGCAGGTCATAAAATTGACGTAATACTGGTTCACTTGGCATAATGCTGGTAATACTGATTCATTTAAAGGAATCGGTTCTTTCAAACTTATTAATTCAATCTCTTGACTGAAAAATGTTTTACTAAAATACTTTTTGTCACAATTAAGTCATAAACTGTATGTTTAATCCTTGATTCTCGGTTTAATAATGTTTTATTGGCTTGAGAACTGGAAGGATTAATAAATCCAATTCGTAAGGAAATCGTTCAGAACTGCTTTGTGAATGTTTGGACTGATTCATTTCTAAGATTCGATTCGAAAGAACGAATCGAGTTCGAAGAATCAAATCAAATATCGCTACTTAGCGTCAAAAGAATGTCGTAAACATGCCCCCCCAAATTTATTTTACAATATATTACATATATTACAACATATTAATACATTTGTTTTTACTTTACCAGCACTTGCTGATTAGTGGGATATATAGTGTTAAAAATAAATGTTATTACTCTAAAATTAACTCACTTCAATCTCTTGACTGAAAAAAGTTTTTTGTGTTTTAAAATGCGTTTAAAACAAGGTTTGAAATTTGTCATAAGTGCTAAACGTAGTTCCTGTACGTTTTAGCATTACTAAATGTGTCAAAAAATCGTTTTTGTGAATCGTTTTAACTGATTCATTTCTAAGATTCGATTCTAAACGAATCGAGCTTGAATCAAATATCGCTAATTTGCGTCAAAAGAATGTTGTAAACATGCCCCCACATAATTACATATTTTACAACATAGTATTAACATTTTTTTTTTAATTTACCAGCACTTTCTGATTAATGGGATTAATTTGTGTCAAAATGTGTCATTATTTTTTTTTTTATTAAAATTTCTCATAATTTCTAAATATAGTTTCTGTGCGTTTTAGAAACATCCCTTATACTGAAATCCTACATTCTTGGTTCAATAATGATTGCCTCGAGAACTGGGAGAATCAATTAGCCTAATGATTCCTGAAGAAATCATTCAGACCTGTTTTTGTGAATCGTTTTAACTGATTCATTTCTAAGATTTGATTCGAAATAACGAACAGAGCGAATCAAATATCGCTACTATGAGTCAAAAGAATGATACATGCCCTCTCAAAATTATTTTACAACATAGCTTTTACATATTTTACAACATATCAATAGCATTTGTAACTTTACCAGCACTTGCTGATTATTGGGATAAGTGTCATTAGCCTAAAATGAACTCAAATTCAAATTCAATCTCTTGTTTTAAAATGTCTTTTAAAAAGGTAAAAAATTTGTCGTAAGTCTTAAACGTAGCTCCAATACATTTTAGCAACATTCATTATAATCAAATCCTTGATTCTCATTTCAATAATAAGTTATTGGCTCGAGAACTGGACAAATTAATTAATCCAATTCGTGAAGAAATCGTTTAGAACTTTTTTGTGACTCGTTTTAACTGATTCATTTCTAAGATTCGATTCGAAAGAACGATTCGAGCTCGAAGAATCGAATCAAATATCGCTACCTTTTCAAAACAATGTCGTAAACACACCTCCACAAAATTATTTTACAACATATTACATATTTTACTACATATTTATTACATTTTCTAAATGAACTTTACCAGCACTTGCTGACTAATGGGATCAAAAAAAGAGTCATTACCATTGGGAGGACAAATCCTTCATTGTAATCTGTGTGTTCTCCGATTAAATTCACACGTCCTGGAGCACAAACTGCAACGTTTGCATCGTCCCCGTCAAACGTTTCCCGGTACACACGACGAGCTTCAGAAACTAAATCTGCAACATTTTTAACTGGACAAATGTTGGCCATTGTGGCTCAATATTGCAGTTACTTCGCAAAAATAACTAACGTTAAGTGTTCGACAGATTTCTAGTAGCTGAAGCCATGCAGCTTAAATCACCGAGCAACTCATTTACAGCGGTCAGTAAAAAAAAGTTGAATAAAATTGATTTAATCAATAAAGTTTATGTAAAGGAACAGAAACCAGCAACTCAGGCTCAGATACTTCCTACATATACAAGGGTCCTGATTGGTGCAAAAAGTCATATGACATGTTTCTCAACACGCTGCAGTGTGTCAAGGTCCTGATCACACATAGTAACTAAGTAACAAAAAGGCAAATATCAGTGACATAATCATTACATACTCGTTTTACAGATCGAATAACAACAAGTGCATAGACATACAATTAAAAAAAAAACAGCAAAACCAAAATTAAATTAAAGATTTTTGGTTACATACATATAAATACATACATACATACATACATACATATATATATATATATATATATATAGATAGATAGATAGATAGATAGATAGATAGATAGATAGATAGATAGATAGATAGATAGATAGATAAAAAAAATTGTCGGAAAGAGTATCTAGTCTGACAAAGGTATTTTAAAGCGTCAGTTTAATAGTATTAATAGTAATAATGTTTTCATAATATGCATTTATATGAATACAATATTGCATTTTTGTTTTATTGTGTAACATATTAAACTTTGATATGACTGTATTGTCACTAATATGTATTAATAAATAAACGAACACTTACTACTTTACTTAAAAATTAGTCTTTGATATTTATTAAGTTTTAAACCCAGTCTAAATTATAATTGCTAGAATAAATTATTTGGATCTATTGACTTTTTTTTCCTTGCTGTGTGTGATTGGGGTTGAAGTTGCCATCAATTCAACTTTAAAGTATATTAGAGCAGACAATGTCAATAGTTTAATAACATGAAATACATTCAACTGTCAGAAATCAAAAAACAGAGATAACATTGATAAGCAGGAATACAAATGCCACTTTACTGACACTTTCACAGCCTCCTTTAAATAGCTTATTTGACACTTTTCTCCTACAGTAACAACGACAATCAAACAGAAACAGATAACATTTAATTTTTGGACATCATTTATAAAATGTATTTACATTGATGAAATGTATGGTGGGATTTCTACAAATGCAGCTTTAAATCATCAAATACTCGTTCATAACTGATACAGTAAAAACCTTTGAATACAAAACAGTTAGTTGGATATAAGTGCATATAAGTATATGTATAAAACTTTGCATACAACTCCCTACAAGAAGTTCTAAAAATACTTAACATGAACATTCATTCATTCATTCATTCGTTTACTCAGTAGCAAAAATGCAGCAAACACCATGTATCAATCATTTTATTCGAATTCACACAAATGATGAATTCTCTGAGCTACTGATCATTTCCTTCTCCATCTGTGGTATCTTTTATTGCTGCTGACCCCTTAACTGTCTTTGAGGTCTTGGCTTTGGCGGGCTTGAGAACTTTCTCGCTTTTTTCAATCTCCTCTATTTCCTCTGTGCTGTTATTCTTGTCTACTTTCACCTTACGAAGCTTCTGCTTTCCTTTCACAGGCGCAGAGAAGGTGAGTGAGGCTTTATTGAATTCTAAAGGAAAGATGCCAACGTCTCCATCAAAGCGGTTCTTGGCCACCTGAAGGGACCTGCGGCCTGGACACGTCACCAACTTCTTCTCCTGAAGGATGAGCACGTTATCGGCCTCCTGACTGGCCTGAAATGGGAAAGAATTATGCATTAGACTTTTTATCCTTCAATGCCGAGCTAATATAGGAAAATGACAAAAAGAATTACAACGACAGTAAACGATAAAACTGTTTGCACTTCAAACCAGTGTGCTTATAATTAAAATAATACATTAAAATAATATGGTAAGACACACCAATTTGCCATATCAAGCTGCAAAATGAGCTGTTTTGTACAGGTAAAAATAGCTGGTCACGGATAAGACTAGAAGCCAGAGCCAGAAAATGTGAAAAATGTGGTTCGACAGGTATATTGGATTTGATTTCCTTATAAACAGAAACTAAGCATGTACATGTGAAAATCTAAGGAATAAATGTGGACACAGTCTGTATCTACCAACCTTGGCTGTGCCAAAGATGGATGCTGTCTGCAGTTCTTTATCATCCTCTTCTTTCCGAGGGTGGATAATTAGACTCACATGACAGCAGCTGTTTGTGGCAAACTTCCTGAAGGCTCCAATGATGTGGTCTTGTACTGCAAACCTGAGGATAAAATATATAATAATTCTTTAGAAAGATTGATAACTAGATTTTTAAGATTTTTAGAGAAATCCTTGTATGCGCCATTCTACAGCATGGGTGCAAACTGCTGTCCCGAAACACCTTTAAAAAGCATTTAAGAACTCAAGATGTTTACTAAGATCCTTCTATTATCTATTGAAACCCACAATAATATTTAAAATATCAGTAAGCTTAATATATATACAATCATCATTTATTGGGTACAACTTATGAAAACAATATTGGAAGATTTTTTATAATTTACTCCATTGTTGTTTTTAAAAATATATTTTTTGATTTTTTTTTAAAAACAATAAGTAAAAAAAAAACTACTGTAACATTCACAACCGAAATGGTAGTGTCAAAAGGGAACACATAATCCTTTATTTGGGGGAAATAAACTAAATTTTAGTACTGTTATGCTATTTTTGATTGTATTTTTTAGTAGTAATTCTGTAATGTGATGGGGTCGCTACCAAAGCATTACTGTCCCTATTACTGAAAATGTGCTGTCATGAGTATATTGAATTATCAACTAAGATTTTATGATAGTGTTTGATGCAATGTATTCAAACTAATGAATCCTTAAGCTTGAAATCAGTATGATCAACTTTATGCCTTTTACAAAGAAAAATTGGCTTCAAAATTCAACCAATTTTATAAATGACATATAAAAAATTGTTTAAAAAAATGTAATTGTTATTGACTTACCTCTAAAACGTTTTAATAAAATATAAAAATATATATATTTACAAGGTAAATGTAAACACAATTTTAATAGGTCAGTATAACCCTTCTCAATAAAATATATTACTGTGTTTCCGTAGTGACAAATTTGGGGAGAGGACAAATATTCCAAAACTTTCTGAAAATACAATTTGAGAATGAACTGCACAGTTACTAGAAATGTGTACCTTGGATTTTATACAATTTGCATACATACAAAATTTGTGGAAAAAGACATCTTTATCAAGATGCTTCCAACTCTCACCTTGAACCAATTCTGTAGAATGACCCATATAGAAATCTGACTCACAAAAAAATATTATTTGATAACTGAGCATTACTAGAAAAGTGAGTGCTGACTACAGAACGGCCGTGACTTTTCAAAATTATATAATTGTATACTTTTCCAAGACTGGAAATCACAGTTTTGATTTTTTTTCCAGTATTCCTAGATTTTCAGGACCTGGTAAATAAATAGCACATTAAAATGATTGCCTTACTTGTCCACTGACAGGTTCTCCTGACCCATCATAAACTGCAGGTTGTCAATGACCACATGGCTGATGTCATACAGATAAACAGCATGCTGCATGGTATCCAAAACAGTCCTGTGCAGCGAAAAAGTGAGGTATTTTTATATTTAAATATAAATGTATAATTTTCATGACATCAAGCTACATGAAAAAAACACCACAATACTATACCCATTTACAATCAAACAATGTATTAGATTTCATAAAAGGAATGTCAATGATTTACTTGATGTTCTGCTGTCCATGGAAGGTCATAAAGTAGAGAGGCAAGTCCTCAAACTTGTCAGCCCACATGTCATATCGATCCAGGTTCTCCTCCAGCCTTTGCTTGGCAAACTGGGTCAGCATAATTTTGGCCAGACGCACATTGTTGATTTCAAAGCTGCCCCATAATGTGTTGACACCCTGCATGCACAGATCTAGGGCAAACTCGCTGATGAAGGTGGTCTTTCCACTGCCTGTTGGACCTGCATATGCAAATACACACACACACAAAAAAAAATTATATTACACATTTATGCTTTTTACATATTTTTTTTATTTTTATGCACATATTTATATTTTACACATTATATAATATTATTATTTTTAGCGTTATTTAATGTTAATTAAATTACTTTTTTATTTACTTACTATAATACAGAATGCAATTAGGAAAAGCAAAGCTATATAGTATATATACACTGCTGTTCAGGGATCAGTTTGGGATCAGTACGATTTTTAGTTTAAAATAAAAAGTTCAAATTATTTGATTAAAAAACAGGAAAAATATTATGAAACATTATTTCAATTGAAAAAAAAAAAACAGATTTTTATTTGAATTTACTTTTTAAAATTAAATTTATTTCTGTGATGCAATGCTGAATTTTTATCATTACTCATCATTACTCCAGTCGTCGGTGCCACACCTTCAGAAATCATTCTAATATGCTGATTTATTATCACTGTTGGAAACAGTTGTGCTGCTTAATATTTTTTGCAACCTGTGATACTTTTTTCACATTTCTTTGATAAATGAAAAGTTAAAAAGAGAAGCATTTATTCAAAATAGAAATATTTTCTAACAATACAAGTCTCATAGAATCCTAAAAAAGTATCACAGGTTCCAAAAAAAAAATATTAAGCAGCACAACTGTTTCCAACATTGCTAATATATCAGCATATTAGAATGATTTCTTTAGGATCATGTGACACTGAAGACTGAAGTAATGATTCTGAAAATTCAGCTTTGCATCACAGAAATAAATTCTATTTTCAAGTATATTAAAATAGAAAACCACTATTATAAATTGCAATAATATGACATTTTTTCTGTATTTTTAATACACAAAAGCCTTGGTGAAAAATAAAAATGATAAAAATCTTACTGATCCCCAACTTTTGAATGGCAGAGTATACATATATATGGCAGTACCTGTAAAAACGGTCAGTTCCCCCTTGCGATGACCTTTGAGTATGCGATTAAGCTCTGGGAATCGAGACCACTGTATCCCAGCCACCTGCTCCACATTAGCCAGTTCCCCATACACATCCTCCCTGAGCTGCTTGAAGGACACAATGGACTTGTGGGCAGCAGGGATGGAAGCCTTGACAATTCGCACCAAGTTCCTGCCTTGGGCCAGTGCCTCACTGGGGCATGGCTGAAAGTCCCCCGGCCTGATAAGAGAAGAGCGTTTCAGTCCAAGTTTCCTAGAGAATATCTTTGAGGCCTCCCAGGAGCGCATATCTCCCCCTAGCCACAGTGTGACTTTCTTGAACTGCTCCAGATAAGGCAGGAGGATTGGCGGCAGACAGCTTACACCCCGTGGCAAGGCCAAAGACGGAAGACCGGTAGCCTGACTCACAGACATGCTGTCTATCTCACGACCCGTGAGCACAACCTCAGTGTCCTTCCGTCCTATCAAAGGCAGGCCGAAGAGATTGTGGTAGCTGGAGATTTTAGGAACCGTAGCTTCGGTGTAAACCACACGTCCGTCACTTTTCGTACCAGCAGAAAGCAATTTAACACCTCGGAGGCCCAAATCACGTCCACCAAACCAAGGAAACACCAAACTCTTGGTAGGCTTGAAGAACCTAACCCCAAATTTCTTCAGGGTGGCGTTGGAGAGTTTACCAATCTGAAACATGGTTTTCACAAGCTGCACGTCCTCATCCAGGAGTTCGGAAAGCGGCACAGAGCTGCTCCATATTCTTTGCACCTCCTTCATCTCCATCTCTCTTTCTTCTTGCTCCTCCATGCTCTCAGGAAACCCCAGAAGCACGTTAGGACTAATAGAGGTCTGATTCTCATTTAACATCACCTCAATGCAATCCTGAAGGTCCTCCCAGCTCCCCTCCACCGAAGTCTCCTTACACAGAAACTGTCCGGTGGTTTTATCGATGAACAGCGTGTAACTCTCTTTTCCAGATCCTTCAGGTGCTGGTTGCATGAAAATACTAGGTGCATGTAAGCAGCTGTAGCCATCATGGAAAGGGATATCCTTCGAACGAAGATACTGTTTGATATCGGTCACTGTGAGGGGCTGGGTTGGGAAATCGATGACAGACTTTGCATCTTTTCTTAATGTTCTGCAGAAATATAAAGCACCAGCAGGTCTTAATTGGTTTTCAGGACAATACCAAGTTGGTGGTTTAAAAGAACGCTGCAGGACTGGATTGAGGCAGGGCTGGTAAATTGATAGATATCTCCAGGGTGGAAGATAAGAGGGTTTACATGGAATACAGCCTGTCCCCTGCAAGAGACAGCCTGCACCCTTGAGAAACCTGCTCCTCCACATTTGCTGTTAATTCAGGACATCAGACCTGCAATGATCACAGAAAATTGGGGTTTATAAATGCGGCTGAATCAGAACTGGTCGTAAACATGGATCATTTGTGTTATGCTGTGTTGTCAGTGTCAGTGTACTTGTGTTGTAAACAATCTATAAAACCAACTGTATTATATTTGATATGCAACTTTCTAAAGCCTCTAAACTATCAACATGATCAAAACTCTGCAGAAAACCTGTTGTTACATGCCTTCTGTTGTCTGATTGGTAGTTTATACTTTTTATCAAGTAAAGGTATCATTTTATAAATCTGACCCTGGACCACAAAACCAGTCATAAGGATCAGTTTTTTGAAATTGAGATTTAAACATCATCTGAAAGCTCAATAAATATGCTTTCCACTGATGTATGGTTTGTTAGGACAATATTTGGTCGAGATACAGCTATTTTGAAAATCTGGAATCTGAAAGTGCAAAAAAATCTAAATATTGAGAAAATCATCATCCACATGAAGTTCTTAGCAATGCACATTACAAATCAAAAATTAGTAATATAGTAATTAATTATTAGTAAAACAAGTCTTTGATATATTTACGGCACGAAATTTACAAAGTATCTTCATGAAACATTATCTTAATATCTTTTGGCATAAAATAAGAATTTATTATTTTTGACTTATACAATATATTTTTGGCTATTGCTACAAATATACCTGTGTGACTTATGACTGGTTTTGTGTTCCAGGGTCACAATGTTTCCTTTAAGGTCATGGTACCCATGTAATGATCTTTACTGTAAAAATAATCATAACTTTTATTATGTTTGTAATATTTCAGGATGAAAACGACTTTAGTTGCTTAACTATCAATAATAATTTTTAAAAATGTGTCAAATAGATCAGTCTTTTAAGGAAAATTTTATTTGTACATCTCTCAGTCATCATTAAATAACATAATGAAATGATTTACTACTGCTACATTTTCTATGATATTATGATTTTAAAAATATATGATTGCAATATTTAATATTATGATTTTAAAAATATATGATTGCAATATTTAAAATTGTTAATTACAATATAGTAATATATTTATGATGGGTATGTAAATGAAATGACCTACACTAGGTTTTTAAAGATTTTTAAAGAAGTCTCTTCTGCTCACCAAGCCTGCATTTGTTTATTTATTTATAAATTTATAGATTTCTTCTGTTAATCTAAAGACAATAAAATGTTGATCACAAAATATATAAATATAAATTATAAATTATATATATATATATATATATATATATATATATATATATATATAGGATAAATAAATGCAGGCTTTGTGAACAGAAGAGAATTAATAATAAAAAAAATGTAAAATCTTAGTAGTGTACATATCATTATTAACTTCACCAATCATTAATACATCATATAATGTATAACATGTCATTAGTAGATCAAATAGTTGCAAATGCCACTATATATTTTCATATATACATATATTCATATAAGAATGTGCATGGACTCCTTATGTATTACATACTTGCTACGGATTCATGAATGAATAAGAGTTATAATAAAGCGTCAACAAAAAAATAACTGTACACTGTCTATGCATGACCCTTGGCATTATTACTCAACCATAATGCACGTGTATCTATAAAATTAATGCAACTATTGAAGATAAATTATGAACTGTGAAAGACATGTAGCGTAAACATTTAAAATTACGTATTGTAAACATATATAAACTTACTAGTCTGTAAGAAGCGCGCCAAACTGTTATCATGTGTCTACACGTCCTACTGAGACTGACCATGAGGTCCGCACTCCAAAATACTTCCGTGTGAAACACGAAACGCTTGTGGTAGTCTGTCAAAACCAAGATAATTAGTCTGTCCAGCCTCAAATCGAAATAAGCATATCTTTATAAATAATTTAACTGTCTCATGGACAATTTTCCTTAATAAATTTCTGATTGTTAAAAAAACTTCTAAAGCACAGCTTCCATTTCCACCCGGACGACAATTTGTAACGTACATGACATTACACATGTCTTCTGACGCCTGTCCTCTACATCTAATCATCCAAAGTGCGTGATATTACTGTAACTAATACTGACAGCGATCAAAGAGAGAGTTAAACTGAATGCAGGAGCTCTGAAGAGGTGAACATGACTGCTCGAGGAACACCGAGTCGTTTTTTACAGAGCGTTCTTCAAAATGGAGTTGGTCGCTATGTTTGTCAGCTGAAGCGAATATCGCTGATCTTCTCAAAGAAAGGCCAGGGCTCTTTAGGAGTCAGGTATGAGTTTACTATGTTGATAATGTATAATAAATACCCAGCAATTATTATTTGTTGTATTATAGTATGTCTGACATAAAAAAAAACATAATGGTGCAGGGCTCTCAAGTCTCACGCATTCGCCGTGAGACTCACGCATTTCAACCAGTTCACACGCTCTCACGCCACACCTTGTATTTCTCACGCTGAAAAGTAACGTTAAGGGATAACTTGTCCCGCTATATGGCGTAAATGGACGAGGTGCAGGCTTTGCAGAGAGAGAAGTAATCTGCCAAGCTCATAGCTGTCTTGAGAGTTAAATGGCACCTACCAGCCAAAAAATTAGAATTTGTTGTTTTCTGGTATATTACGTGATCCCGCTACAATCACGTTCGTCACTAGGCAACGTAGACGCGCACACACGGGACAAGGTCAGCGGTGGAATCGTTGCGGGTCTGCGGCTTTCTCTCGCAGTGGAAGCGTTTACTACAGTTGAGGAGGTGGTCGCGTTGCGGTCTCGGAGCGGACGTTGCCATTTGTATTTACTAGAAACTAAATAAATGCAGCAGGGTTTTTCATATTTATTTTTATTTATTTATTTATTTTTTCCATTTTACGATTCCTAGAAAAAATCACTTGCCTGTGATCAAAGATAGTGAGAATTTATGTTGGGGATTACAGCCAAATTTGTGCAAAATTATTAGTTCTTCAACAGCTTTAACTAATTGTGGGCCTGAAATTAAGGAAAAGACAAGATAATTGGTAAATCTGCTAAAAAAGACAGACAAATTCATCCAAATAAAATAAATTGTTTTATATATTTCAAAATACATATCAACATTGTTGGGAAGGTTATTTTGGAAATAGGCTGTAATAGGCTACAGATTAAATTTCCCTATTTAAAATGTAATTTAAAAGTAGTGTAACTATTTCAGTTGCTTTAGAGGTAATGTAACATTACATTTGATTACTAAATTTCTAAGGAATGTTTTCAACTGTTAATCCTTTTAAAAACTTTTTAAGCAGGCAGGTTTACCTTACAGTAGCACTCAACACTAATTACTGTCAATTTTACAAAATCCTTCATCACTTGAATTAAGATTATAATAATTTAATTTTAAAGCACAGCCACCACAAAATCTTTAGCACCTCTGTTTAACTCCTGAAACATTGGTGTCTCTTATTTTAAAGCATGCGATTTGGGAAACAAATCAATCAAAATATTTACATGTAACCCACTTTGTAATTGTAAACATTTTTAAAAGTAACTGTAATTTAACTATATCTGTTATTTCTTAGTAACTGTAACAGATTAGTTAAATGTAATTTATAATTCAATTACATAATCCAGTTACATGTAACTAATTACTCTAGCTAAGTTCAAGCCCCTACCACTGTCATCAAGGCATCAAAGTGTGCAATAAACACTTGAAATACAAAATGACATTAGTAAGCTGAAATATGTACCCTCTCTCTTTCACAAACACACACACAGATTGACATACATGCTATGAGCAAGTTCTGCAATCCTCATGTATGTTTACAGTATGTGCATTGAGCACTGATGTTTAGTTTGCTCGTTTGGGGCCAAATTTCTTTTTTTACTTTTGATACATGAATTTGACTTATCAGATCTACCAGTTGTTATATTTTTTTATTTTGTGCAGGTTAATTATGAACAATAGATAGTTGAACTTTTACCAAAAACTGGAGAGAATTGCGTGGGGCCGAGGGGCCGCTGCTGCAGATATTTGAGTGGCTCCTCCCCTAACAGATAAAATCTCACTCCAAACTTTTTCCAAAACTTGAGAGCCCTGTGGTGTATATTCTATGTGGGTTTATGGTAGTTAAAATACGACTAAAATTTGACCCTGGACCACAAAACCAGTCATAAGGGACCATTTTTTAAAGCTGAGATTTATTAATCATCTCAAAGCTGAATAAATAAGATTTCCATTGATGTGTAGTTTGTTAGGATGGGACAATATTGGCTGAGATGCAACTATTTAAAAAAAAACTGGAATCTAAGGGTGTATATAATTTTGACCTATCAATGTATTTTTGGCTATTGCTACAAATATACCTGTGCGACTTAAGACTGCTTTTGTGGTCCAGGGTCACAAATGTGGGATTTCTTTTGAAAACATTTGTATATTTATTTATCCATTGTTTGAAAATGTATTGTTCTTTTAAAGGGAAAAAAGAGTAAATATTACAATACAAGTAAGTGTTACTTGTTAAAAAATAGTTTGGTGGATTTTTTAGTGTCATGTTTCAATGAGATCATTTGACATTGTGCATTATTTGTGTTTCACTCATTGTAAATGACTTAATTCAAATGATACGTATTCATCCAGGGATTTCATTGAAGAAGGTGTGGTTGACTTCGCCAAGAATAACCCAGGAACTGTAGTTTACATCTCTCCTCAGTCTTGCAGGATTCCAAAAATTGTAGCTGAATATTGTAAGTCTGGCTTTGTGTTTACAATTTGAAGTTATTTAATGTATAAAATACCTGTGCACTCACTGTTGTCATTTGATCTATGCAGTGAATGGTAATGTGAAGGAGGAGACGGTCACCAACAAAACATCACAGGAAATTGTAGAACTTATAACCAAGTTGACCAACCAGTCAGGACTGGACATCATCCGCATTCGTAAACCCTTCCACACAGACAGTCCCAGTATCCAGGGCCAGTGGCATCCCTTCACAAATCGAGCCCCCAGCATCAATCCAGTCGGCCCACAGGCAAAATAAGGACTTTGAATTGGATTCATTCTCTAAATGATGTTCTGACCTTTGACCTTGTACCACAACACAAATTCAGCAGTGACCCTTTTTGTGGCTTGATAAAGTTTATATAACAATAAAATGTGTTATTTTGGCCCCTTATAAATGCTTATCCACTGAGAAATATGTTTCCTTTGGGAAATAAAGTTTTTCCTCACCTTTTTTGATGTGATTACCTAAATACTATACTAATAAGTTCTAATATCTCAGTGACTCTGGAGAGAATAAGGTATTATTAGTTACTATAGTACAATTATTATAGTAAACAAAACGTTACTTGAAACAACTATTAACTGAAAGGAAATATTAAAAACTTTTATTTCAGCTAGTTGCCAACATTTCTCATTTTATTGGATGTACTAAAACAACTAAAACTGAAATAAAATATGTTAACTACACTTCCAGTCAAAAGTTTTTGAACCGTAATATTTTTACTGTTTTTTTTTTTTAAAGAATTATCTTCTGCTCACCAAGCCTGCATTATTTTTTCTCTCCAAAGTACAGCAAAAACAATACAATTTTGAAATATTTTTACTCTTTAAAATAACAGCTTTCTATTTAAATATATTTTAAAATGAAATTTATTCCTGTGATCAAAGCTACATTTGCAGCATCATTTCTCCAGTCTTCAGTGTTGCATGATCCTTCAGAAATCGTTCTAATATGCTGATCTGCTGTCCAAGAAACATTTGTTATTATTATCAATATTTAAAACAGCTGAGTAGATTTTTTCAGGGTTCTTTGATGAAAAAAAAATCAGCATTCCAAAAATCAGCATTTATCTGAAATAAAACATACATTATACCATTCAAAAGCTTGGAGTCAGTATATTTTTTTATTATACAGAAAGAAAAATGATAGAAATTAATACTTTTATTTAGTAAGGATGTTTTAAATTGATCAAAAGTGATAAGGACATTTATAATGCTACAAAAGATTAAATGCTGTTCTTCTTAACTTTCTATTCATTAAAGAAACCAGGTGTTTTCAACAACATAATAATAATAATTGTTTTTTTTAGCAGCAAATCAGAATATTAGAATAATTTCTGAAGGATCATGTGACTGGAGTAATGATGCTAAAAATTCAGTTTTAAAATCACAGGAATCAAATACATTTGAAAATATATCCAAATAGAAAACAGTTCTTTTAAATAGTAAAAATATCTCAATTTTGCTGTTTTTGATGTACTTCGGATCAAATAAATGCAGGCTTGGTGAGCAGAAGAGACTTATTTAAAAAACATAAAAAAAAAAAACTTTTGCCTGGTAGTGTAATAATGACAAAAACAACTAAAATACTAAAACATTTAATGAAAATGGAAAATATTGAAGCTAAAAAGATTAAAAATATTAAAAATAATAGTACCTCGATGATACAGAAATACCTTTGTCTATGCAAAAAAAAAAAATCTATTTATTGAATGGCCCATTACAACTTGCAGCTGTACTGCAAAACAAATTTTAGATCAGAAACCACATATTTACAATTTTATAGGTGACCAAATGTAACAATGTGAAAATAAACCTCATCGGCTGAGTATTAATCTAAATATTAGGGCAGAATTTGTATGTTGGTTACAGTCCTGTTGATTACAGCAGCTGAGAAACCCACATGCATTGTGTGCGTTTAATCTACAGTGACAGCGACACAAAGGACACGCGAGAAAATCTTTTCTCACTCCCACACGTTACTGGCAGAAAAGCAATAAACACAGTATGCCACAGACCTCGATTGGTTTGGGGGTGGGAACATTAGAATATGTTGGCTGTAATCAGCATCAACAGTTTTGGCACTTCATTTCTAAAACCAGCAGGTTAAACTCTAAACAAACTATTACTGACCACTACAAAAGACACTGAGTGCACAATATGGCTTCTTTCAAACTAGTTGTTTTCAAACAGCAAGGTAGAGCAACTGAGTTTCCACGGAGATGAACCGGTTGCTGAGTATAATAACCTGTGGCTGAGCATCTAATCAATGTAAGACATGTTTTAATGAAACCGTTCACAAGAGGGAAGTATATTTATTATGTCCCATTTATTACAACCAGATGAGAGTAGTGCTCTGATCGCATCTTTTTCCCCCAGTGAAAACTAGCTTGACCTATTATGTGGATTAAAGAAAGTTCTAAATTAAGAGCTGTGTTGCTAAGTAACGGATACATGGGGGACATACCAACAGGCCCGATACAGATGGGGATCTGGTTAAAATCTCCTACTGTGACAGAAAATTAGGTTCAGGTTAGTTAGAGGTTTCTTTTCAGAGGACTTGCGTGCAAAATGACCTTTCAAACTGGGGTCCACATGATACAGAAGCAGTAGCAATGGTAATAAATACTTTAATAGGATGTAAACATCAGATATCGTTTTGTAAGCATAAGCTCTAAAATAGTGACACATTATGTACATGAACACACACTGTGACTGACATGTAAGCATAGCAAAAACTTTGGGAAAATATTTTAAGTGCAAAACGTTCTGTGCGAGTATAGGGAAGGCAGTGGATGTTCACAAGCACAATGACAGCTAATATTTAAATCATTATGAATCACAGTTTCTGAGTAGAAGTACACCATAGGCATACAGCACTTAGTCAACATGAAATCAAAAGTATTTACTTTCTTAATACATGTTATTATCATGAACAATTCACCCGTGCACACTATTAAAAAAATAAAACAAAGAAAATATAACTCTCCAGCAATGAATCAACTTTTCAGCTGATGTTCAGCATTTATTTGATCAAAAATACAGTTTACAATTTTAAATAACTGTTTTCTGTTGTAATATATTTTAAAATGTAATTCATTCCTGTGACGGCAAAGCTTTACTCCAGTTTTTAGTCAAATGATCCTTCAGAAATCATTTTAATATGCTATTTTGGTGCTTATTATTGTCATAATCTGTGAAAACTAATCATTATTTGATTTTTCTTCTTCAGTGAATAGAAAGTTCAAAAGGAACAGCATTTATTTTATGAAATAGAAATTATAAAATAGAACTTGCATGAACTATACTGTCATTTTTTATCCAATTAATGCATACTTGTTTAATAAAACTATTAATTTCTTTACAAACGGACTATAAACTTTTAAACACCAGTGTAAATACCCTGTTCAACCCGGAAATCCAACAAAATTAGTCTTGTAGTTGTATCCACCATTTTCTTCAGCGCGGAAGTAAGCTTATGGGCAAGACTTCCAGTTCATTAGCAGCTATAGGGAAATAACAAGAAGCATTGTGTAAATGATAAAACTGTTTGCACTACAAAACCAATGTGTTCATAATTAAGATAATACATTAAAATAATATGGTAAGACACCAATTTGCAATATTAAGCAGCGAACCCAGTTTTGTACAGCTAATAGCTGGGCGAATGAAATCGGAAGCCAAACCTATAAAATTTACAAATGGCTGCGCCCACTCTTACGTGAAAAAAGTTGTATAATGTATTTATATCGCTACAGAATATATGCAACAGAAGTACGTCTCATGGAAGACTGATTAAAAACGTTACGTATATCAGTGGTATTAAGTAGCCGAAGTGCATGGCTGCAAAATAACACCTGAATGAAAGTAAAAATAATAAGAAGGTGAACAAGCAAACACTCAATTTAAGACTTACCAGCCAAAACAAGCACATCCTGTCTCTCCCTACTCTTTTTCTGCAGCTTTAAGAAAAGACTCCACATCTCTCTCTGCATCTTGATTGAGTCCTTGCTAAGCAGTGCTGTTCCTGTCAGCAACACTGACAAACAGCAGCCCGAGCTGGGAAAGCCACTAGGGAGAAACGGCAAGAGCTGACTCAACACGTCTCTGTGTAACACTGTTTACAAACCAGAACAAAACCAGGGTCACAATATACACAGCAGAAATAAGATATACAGCCGTGTAGATATCAGGCTTGTCAGTTTAAATGTAATCTAATTAAATGCAATACGCCGATTAAAGAATTAAATTAAACTCAGTTACGTAAATCATTTTCAAGAAAGCCCATAGTATATTTAAAAATAACTATTCTGTCATAATTACTCACCCTCAAGTCGTTCCAAAGCCGTAAGAGCTTCGTTCATCTTCGGAACATTATTTAAATCCGAAAGCGTGTGGTGCTGTGAAATGGCGGTCGATGGTGATGTTGTTTATGTTTTCTTTGCGCACAAAAATCATTCTCGTAGCTTTTTAAAATTACGGTTGAGCTACTGTCACATGTACTATTTTAACTGTGTTTTTACCACCTTTTTGGGCCTGGGAAAATTTCAGTTGGGTTGCTGTCTGTGCAGGGTTAGAAGCTCTCGAATTTCGATGAACGAAGGTCTTACAGGTTTGGAACGACATGATGGTGAGTAATGACAGAATTTTTATTTTTTGGTGAACTGAGCCTTTGATATACAGTACAATACTGTTCAAAGGTTTGAGGTAAAGTAAGATATTTCTTTTTTTTAAAGATATTAATATTCATTCAGCAAATACACATAATCAGAAGTAACTTTTACTGTTTTTCAAATGCATTCTATGCAAAAAAAAAAAGTATTATGGTTTCCTCAACAATATTATTAGCAACACAACTGTTTTTAACATTAATAATAAAATTTTTCTTGAGCACAAAACCAGTCATATTAAAATTGAGATTTGTACATTATCTGAAAGTTGAATAAATAAGCTTTCTACTGATGTATGATTTGTTAGAATAGGACAGTATTTGGATCTGGAATCTGAAGGTATATGGATTCTTAGCAATGCATATTACTATTTAAAAATTAAGTTTTAATATATTTACGGTAGGAAATTCACAACATATTTTCATGGAACATCCTAATATCCTAATGATTTTGGCTTAAAAGAAAAATCGATAATTTTGACCCATACAATGTAATTTTGGCTATTGTTTCAAACATATCCTTGTTACTTATGACTTGGTTTGTGGTCCAGGGTTACATATTAGAATGATTTCTTAAGGATCATGTGCCATTGAAGACTGCTGAAAATCAGATTTGCCATCACAGGAATAAGGTACATTTTAAAATATACTGTAAGAGAAAACTGTTATTTTAAATTGTTATAATATTTCACAACATTACTGTTTTTACTGTATTTTAGATTCAGTAAAAAAAATAAAAATAATTCAGCCTTGGTGAGGAAACATCAACCCCAAACATTTGAATGGTAGTGTATCTGCTTTTTAAAAAAAAATAATTTTAGTAATCTACAATAATAGACTGACAGCCCTAATTGAAACACATTAAAACAGTCAATTAACCCAGTGCATTGTCATGCATTCAAAATCCAGAAAATGAAATGCAAACTCATTAAACTTCAAAGGTCCTGGCATTTTGGCTTTTACTTTCCTTTGTGAGCATTTCTTGCTTCATTTAAATATTAAAAAAGGATTTCTGTCAGCATTTGACAGGGAACTCATGTATCAGAGAGAGTGTGTCTCTTCCATTCTGAGATCCATTCACTCCTTCTGACACACTGCCAAAGAGAAACACAACTCATCCCCGAAGGAGGCGTTGAATTCCACAGCCGAGTGGCTCTGAAAATGACCACCTCTGTATCTGTAGATGTCAATGATGCATGTGCTAACACTCGCCGCTCCTGCCATCTAACTGCAATCTAGTGTGAAATTGTGCTGTTAAAAAGTCCAAAGCTCAAGAACATGTGCCCTCACACGAAACACTGCCAACAGACTCGAAACCCAAACTCTTTCTGAATTATGAATGAACGAGTGATTCGTTTCAACTATTTATACTTTGATAATAAAATGATTGTTATTTACATCAGGTGCAATTAGGCAAAAACAAGAAAATCTGTAAACGTCTGCATTTGAGCAAGAATACCACGTTGATTATGTACAAATATGCATTGCTTTGCTGAGAAAGTCTTTGGACAGTGTTCTGAAGTCTCTTGATTCTCTTTCAAAATAAAACAACATAAGCAAATTCAGTCTTCTGTGTTTTTGATTGAAGTTCATCTCATGTTTTTACACTCCGAGGCCCACAGTCTAGGTGTTTTTAGCTACAGTTGACGTCTACTAAATTCAAAGTAAATATTTTCACAAGAAGGCGTGATGCCAAACAAGTTGAAGTTGTACGAGATATCACGAAGAACTTCACGACACATCGTTCTCTTAGTTCTTATACAAAACGTAAGCCTCGCACAAGGGTGCGATATAGTAGCGGTGCTACACTGAGCTCTCATCCGGTTGGATGTCCAACTGTGTGTGTTTCCTCTTTTCTAGAATCCTGTTGAGCTCCTCGGTGAAGGAGTGATAAAGCGGAGACGTCATTTCCGTGTCCGTCTGCCGCAGGAGCACGTAGCTATTCCCGTTCATCTTTCTCAGCACACTGGGCAACGTTGCAGACAGTCCATTGGCGTATTCTGATGCGGGAAGGGGCGGCGGCATAGGAAGTGGTGGCGCGGGTGGAGGCTCCTTACTAGGCGAAGTCTGGATGTCCGCTGGGACGATTTGCAGAAACTCAACGTCTCTTGACATCGCTCTGCTACGCCCCTCCGCTCTGCCATTGCAGTGGCTGGAGATGGTTTTAAGCTCAAAATGCGAGCTTCTCTTTCTGTCGGTTGCTGTTGTTGTGGAAAGCTCTTGCTGGGAGTACTTTCTGGCATTGCGTGCACAGAAGCTAACGTACAGTAGAACAACTGTCAGAACCAGGCAAAGCCCGCCGAGAACAGCCACCAGTGAGATATACATGGCCTCCATGTGTCTGTAGGTCTGGAACTCTGGTTTAGAAGGCAACAGAACCGGTGGGGGCGACAGAAGCTGCTCGATGGGGCCACTGGAAGGACTCGGAGTTGGCGCAGTTGCGGTGGTAAAAAAACTTTCGGGTAAAGCCGTCGGGCTTCCTGAGAGATGTGATGCGGGAGGCGGAACTGGTTGGATTTGCACCATGTAGCTGCGAACGGGAACCCAAACGTGGTTCTCTACTGCGTAACAGCGGTAGTGTCCGCTTTGCTGGTTCTGAGCGGCAATGATAAGGAGGCCGTCAGTTCCGATGCGGTAGCCGGAGTCTACGGCGTAACCTTTCAGCTCCTGACCATTCAACATCCAGTGAGGGGTGGCCAGGTTTGAACGGATCTCACACTGTAACAGCACATCATCTCCTGCCATCACCGCTCGTGTTCGGTGCATGACGAAACCTGGCAAGATGTGAGATGGTATTAGTCTACTGTTAAAGGGATAGTTCACTCAAAAATTAAAATTCTGTCATTAATTATTTACCCTCATGTCATTCCAAACCTTCCAAGGCCTTGGTTCATGTTTAGAACATGAATTAAGATAGACAGCGATACATTTACCATGTTCAAAGTCTAGAAAGGTAGTAAGGACATGTACTAAGTACTAGTCCATGTGCAATATATCACAGTGTCCTTACTACCTTTTCCAGCCTTGAATGTTTTAGTTATCTACGCAGGGTCAGAAAGCTCTCGGATTTGATCAAAAATATCTTAATTTGTGTTCTGATGATAAACAAAGGTCTTGCAGATTTGGAATGACATGGGGATAGTTCACCCAAAAATGAAAATTTGATGTTTATCTGCTTACTCCCAGGGCATCCAAAATGTAGGTGACTTTGTTTCTTCAGTAGAACACAAACAAAGATTTTTAACTCAAACCGTTGCAGTCTGTCAGTCATATAATGACAGTTACAGAGTAAAATCAAAGAGTAAAGAAAACATACACAGACAAAACCAAATTAAACCCTGCGGCTTGGACGATACATTAAGGTCTTGAGACACATAACGATCAGTCTGTGCAAGAAACTGAACAGTATTTATATCATTATTTACCTCTGATCCGACGGAACGTTCAGCTTTATGGAGGGTGTCTACAACAGCCGGTGCGCGGCACGTCAACGTGCTCTGGCAATGTAGTCGGTGAAAAGTCAACACTCCCAGATGAGTTCGCACAAGGAAACCTAATCTATTCGTTTGTAATCAGTTGCCAAAATCAGGATAAGCACAAGTGATTACCATTTTTGAGAGGCCAATATGCAATCATATGTAAACGATGAGTGATGTATACGCGCGACAGATCGCTTCCTACTCGCATTTACTATGGCAGATCATGTTGACGCATCACGCACAATCTGTTGTGAATGCCCTCAGAAGAGTAGAACGCTGCGGTGAATCAGAGGTAAATAATGATATAAATACTGTTAAGTTTTTTGCACAGACCGATTGTTTTGTGTCTTAAGACCTCAATGTATTGTCATGAGCCGCAGGGTTTAATTTGGTTTTGTCTGTTTATGTTTTTTTTTTATACTTAAAGATTTGGTAACACATTGACTGCCATTATATGACTGACAGACTGCAATGGTTTGAGTTAAAAATCTTTGTTGGCGTTCTACTGAAGAAACAAAGTGACCTACATCTTGGATGCCCAGGGGGTAAGCAGATAAACATAAAATTTTCATTTTTGGGTGAACAACCCCTTTAACGACAGATTTTCCATTTTTGGGTGAGCTATCCCTTTAAAAGTCACCTGACTAGGCTGCTCAGAAATTATTTAAATGCAAACGCACCATCGCTTGTAATGTTAGTACAGCCTTTGCTTCCATTCTGGATGTCTTGAACAAGACTGGACCTATAAGAAACAGAGTTGCACTTATTAAAGCCATTAATCGAAGCATGCAGAACATACTGTGAATATATTTTGGACACTGGGCCTTAAAATTAACATCAAGAGAGCAATGAAAGTAAAAACTGGCTTTAGCAAGAAAATAAGTCACTTCACTCACCAGTTGGCTGGTAACTTTATTAGGAACAGAGGCTTATTTAAAGGGAACTCCAGATTAAGATTTGTATGGCTTAACCCCTTAACTGTCACTCCCATTTTTTAACAGAGATGTGAAAATGAAGAATTCAAACTTAATTTTTATTAAATTCATGAACGAAAACATTTTGTGATATGATTTTGATGTACATTTTTCATTTTAATGCAATGTCTGATTTTAAACTGGCTTTCAAAGGATTAATTTTGAGATTTTAAGTTTTCAACTGATATATCATTTTTTTATGATTTCTAAAGTATTATAGGGAAAAAGGCAACAAGGAAATATGTTTGTGACAAACGTCAGAACTCCTGTTATGAAGTAGATTTTTGATGTGCACTCTTGCCATAAATTAATCTATTATTTTTCCTACATAATTTGTAACACAAAAAAATGTACAGTATCTATTTAGGAGCCTTAGACCTTTCCAGCAATATATAGTTTGTCATGATTAGATTAGGATTTATTTGTAAAATGGTGAAGTAAACTTGGGCGTCCCACAGAGGGGACGGTGTTAATATAAAGTAAATTATGTCTTTTACTGAAATATGTAGTAGAAAACTCAATACCCGGGGTTCCCTTCAAATCACTGCCATTGAGAGAAAAAATACTTTTGGACTATAATAACATGCATAGTACATACAGTTGAGGTCAAAAGTTTACATCCCCCTTTCAGAATCTGCAAAATGTTAATTATTTTACCAAAAAAAACAAGGATCATACAAAATGCATGTTATTGTATATTTAGTACTGAACTGAATAAAATTTACCATAAAAGATATTTACATATAGTCCACAAGAGAAAATAATACAAATTTAATTTATAAAAACGACCTCATTCAAAAGTTTACATCCACTTGATTCTTAATACTATGTTGTTACCTAAATGATCCTGAACAGTTAAACTGCCCGCTGTTCTTCAGAAAAATCCTTCAGGTCCCACAAATTCTTGAGTTTTTCAGAATTTTTGTGTATTTGAATCCTTTCCAACAATGACTGTATGATTTTGAGATCCATCTTTTTACACTGAGGACAATTAAGGGAATCATATGTAACTATTACATAAGGTTCAAACACTCACTGATGCTTCAAGTGCATTAAGGGCCAGGCGGTGAAAACTTTTAAACAGAATGGAGATGTGTACATTTTATCTTATTTTGCCTAAATATAATCTTTTTTCATTTAGTACTGCCCTTCAGAGGCTACAGAAGATGTTTCGGTAACACTTTACAATAAGGTTAATTAGTTAAACATTAGTTAATGTACTAACTAACATGAACTAACCATGAGCAATACATTTGTTACTTTATTTACTAATCTTCATTAATGTTAGTTAACGAAAATACAGTTGTTCATTGTTTGTTCATGTTAGTTCACACTGCATTAGTAAATGTTAAAATTAACATTGACAAAGATTAATAAATGCTGTATAAGTGCAGTTT
Source organism: Garra rufa (assembly GCF_049309525.1). Lineage (NCBI taxonomy): Eukaryota > Metazoa > Chordata > Actinopteri > Cypriniformes > Cyprinidae > Garra > Garra rufa. The sequence goes on along the minus strand of NC_133382.1, from coordinate 32,705,481 downwards.
ATTATTAGTTCATGTTAACTAATGTGGTTAACTAATATTAAATAAGGAACCTTATTCTAAAGTGTTACCGATGTTTCTTAGAAGACAAAATAAGTTACATTTACCCTAATCTTCAAATTCAAAAAGTTTTCATCCTGTATTTCATAAGATATTTCATCCAACTATTATTTACTCTTGTGGACTATATGGAAACATCTTTATTGTGAAATATCTTATTCAGATCGGTTCTAACATGCATTTTGTATGATCCCTCTAATTTTGGTAAAATAACTAATATATTCCAAATTCTGAAAGGGGATGTAAACTTTTGACCTAAACTGTATGTATGTGTATCTGTTATTAGAAACACCAGATGTCTGCTTTTACCTGTTAGCATAAGCTATTTCAGCACACGCTCTGCCATCCCAGCCACAGAGTGGATCTCGTGCAAACACACAGTCATAACAGGAGGTGTAGCGCTCACAGGATGACAAGGGTACTTGCACCACTCCAGAGTCGGCGCTCACATAGATACTGTTCTGTTGAACAAAGTGGACATCCTTAGATTTCTTTGGGATCCAAAAGCGTCTGTGCTATATACTTGGATATATGCTGGTTTTTAACAGGTGCAAGGTGATTCATGTACCTGTTTTTGTGATAGCACCATGTTATTGATTGGTTGTTTCTTTTTAAAAAGCTGGAGCTCCTCAATGATGTGAACACGGCCTTCGATCTTCACAGCCCTGTGTAACCAGCCCTCATCTGAAGACAAACACACAAACAAAAGTTTCAAGGTATGAAACAAGCATGTATTAAATTGATCAAAACACCATTTATAAAGACCTTTCTAATTTTTCAGAATGTTTTCTATTTCAAACAAATGCTGTTCTTTTGAACTTTCTTTGTAATTTTACTGAATTCCTGTTTAAACAAATAGAGCCTAGGTGAGCATAAGAGTTTTCTTCTAAACATAAAAAACCTTATCAATCCCAAATTGTAAAAGAATGAAGGACAATACCTGTTCCAATGAAGAGCATGTCATAGACACGTCCATCCAAAGCCACAACCTGTTTTACAGCGATCTTGGTGTAGTCCGCGCTCCTCTGGAGCAACACAGGACGTCCTCCCACTGGCTCGATCTGTCTGGACATTAAAGCATGTCTCCGGGCGAAATTCAGTACGTTGTCAGGGAGATCCCGGGAGGAATTTATGAGTTTGGAACGATGCTCATCAGTTATACACTAAAGAGAAACAAGGCCACTGTTACGTAACATTCCTGACAAGAGTGAAAATAGAAATAATGCAAGACTCCAATACAAGTCCCAAAGAGCTGTCCTACTGCTATATTACAACAGATACTAGAAGGCAACCGTTTATGGTACTATTTTGAAAATTCAATTTAATCTCACCGAGCCAGGCCTTGGTTCTGGAACCTTTCCAGTGTATTCTCTCCATTTGGTGTCCTGTAGTTCCATGTAAGGCCCATCAAAAGCTGTCTTGACATCTTTGAGGGAATATTTACAAACTGCAGACATCTTAACATTTCTCCTGGCAGTGAGAAAGAGAATGAAGGAGGGAGAGATTTCTGGTTTAAGGCCATACACTTACAATTCAAGTCTATGGGGCAAGGCATTCCAAAGGATTAAAAGCAGAAATAAAAAGCTCATGTTTTTTATTAAAGTGCTTATGTTATCCCTGAATAATGAAATTATAGTCAGAAAAATGTTTTTAAAAAATCTTTCTGGATTTTTCTGAAGAGTTCAGGACAAACAAGTGACTTATGAACAACTAATACAAAACAAACACAGCCTTGGATCATTCAGGTAACAACACAGCATTAAGAATCAAGTGTATGTAAACTTTTGAAGAGGGTCATTTTTATAAATCCAACTATTATTTTCTCCTGTGAAATTTATGTAAATGTCTTTTATGTGAAATGTCCTATTCAGGTCAGCACTAAATAAAAAATAACATGCATTCTGTATAATCCCTCTCATTTTGGTAAAATAATTAACATTTTGCACATTCTGCAAGGTGACCTCAACTGTATTTCTTCCTCAACTGTAATTCCGCTGTAAATATACACAGTCTGTTATCCCAAGTGTCGGTTACACCATTGTGGAATTGCAAACATTGCTGAAAGACCAAATTTCCACATGCTGTTGGGCAAATTTAGTGAATTATTTACTTATTTGTTTGTGTGTAATAGATGAAGGAGAAATCAACTTGTCATATTTCAAGAAGTGTTGTCTAAACATACAAATGACAGTCCCTGAACCGGTATCCTTACAGAAAAATATAGATCTTATAAGAAATAAACCCATTGTTTTGGCCTGTGGGATATAACACTAGAAAGCCTCAAAATGAAAGACTGATGTTATTACTCCCTTCAGGCTGATAAAAGGTTTGCCACTCAGTGCTCTGTCCTGTTTACTACCTAGAAATAGGTTTGATGATTTGATGGCCCTCAACTAGTCTGTAGACATTTAAAGGACAATTTAATGTAGCATGACTCTGCATACTCTTTCTATTTCTCTCTCTCTTTCTCTTTCTCTCTCTCTCTTCAAATACTGGCCATGTGCCCTGTGTCCTATTGTGAGTGTCCCTGCTATAGCCAGGAAATCACATGGGAATTTTTAGAGATGGGCTCTCATGCTAAAATCCTTAAGTCAAAAAAAACCTCTGAAAATGAAGATAACAGGGTCACATGCTAGAAGATTAATGCTACTTCTATTCACATCACATTTAATGAGACTGCAGCACCCCACTCACTGTAAAACCTTTCAACCCACTAAATCTGAAGGCTTATGTTCAACTGCAGCCTTAAATTTTTAACAAAATCAATGTGGTGCCAAAGTTACAACTTTAATTGATAACATTGCACTTGTCTGTCTGTCTGTCTGTCTGTCTGTCTGTCTGTCTGTCTGTCTGTCTGTCTATCTATCTATCTATCTATCTATCTATCTATCTATCTATCTGTCATTCTATCTATCTATCTATCTATCTATCTATCTATCTATCTATCTATCTATCTATCTATCTATCGTACCAATACCAGTCCAAAGTTTTTGAACAGTAAGATTTTTCATGTTTTTTTAAATATAAAAAGTTTCTTCTACTCACCAAGCCTGCATTTATTTAACCCAAAGTACAGCAAAAACAGTACAGTATCTTCCATAATTCGAAAGGCATTCCTAATTCAATTCTGAATGGTACACATTCGAAAACCTTTTCGCAGGTTCACAAACAAATCTGTGAAAAAGTAAATTTTCTCACCACTCAAGTCCAAAAACACCATAAAAGACAGTGTTGTGTACGTTGCTTCCCTCGATGACAAAAACGCTGCGTAGGACGTTGAAATGAAGCTCATAATCTGGTATGGCGCACACCAGTCTGGCCTTAAGAAAGGACGTCCACTTCCTCTGAAGAGTCCTCTGCCCTCCAATGTCCCCCTGTGATGACAAACAAAAAACAACAGATATAAAAGCAAATTACATCTAAAAGTATGGTTAATTTGTATTAACTCAATAGAGGAGTAGAAACGACACATATTATGCAAAGTCTGCAGTCTCCTCAGGGGCATGAGTCACACTTAACTAGCTGTAAAAATATTAACAAATAATGAACATAATAATCGCTCTAATTTATAATCTAATGGGATGTGACATTATTGAGTTTAAATTACAAATTATGATGTAGCTTTGCATCACACTGCAAATCCCTGTCAACTGTCAAATCAGAGGTACATAATAAAAAAGGAAAAATATTATCTGAGGAATTTCTATCAACCCACCCCATGGCTTTTTGCATAATTCACATATACCCTTGAGAGTAGTTCACAGCCAAATGCACCAAGCACTGCTATGTGAAACTCTCCTGAATTAAACATTCAGCTTGAAATGACACAGTTGTGGGCACAAAAAGCTGTCCTAAATGTGCTAACAGCATTCTGCTCAGAAACAGGCTCCAGCATTAACACGAGGACCTTCAGGCTAATTTCGGTGTCAGTTCACATTCAGACCAGAAATGAGGATGGCTCAAATATAAGAGTAAAGGAAATACATCCTTTTGGTACAGTTTCTCCACAACAAAAGTTATTGGCAATACTGTCACATGATCTGAGTATCAGATATTTGTGTCACTGAAAAGTTTTTCCCATAAGAATTTCATTCTTTTTATTTCGAAAATATACACTGTTTATACCGGCTGTAGAAAAAAATGTCCAATCTCTTCGTAGTTGAAATGAGAAAAACAGAGATAATGTACAATAGGAAGACATCTGGGGCAGAATAATCATTTCCCTCCTGCTCATTATTGCCATTATCCCAGCAAGGCATGGTTTGTTAATCTGACTGGAAATATTTTCTTAATTAATATGGAATGTATTTATGATGTGTAAACACTGAAAAGCAATATTTACTTTAGATTACCTTACATATAATTGCTATTTAGATGTTTAGATGTTTATTTTCTCTGGTAATTTGGACTATAAATTAGGGTTTGCACTATAAACTTCATGCATTTGCTACTGCGCTTTGCATTTTCATTTTTATTTTATTTATTTATTTTTTTAAGGGTCAAAGCACAGTGATGTATAGGGACACTTAGTATTAATCGTTTGTTGCTGTACTTAATTTGATTAACTTTTATTGTTGTTTTGTGCACTAATCACTGTTAGGATGATTAGTGTTCCCCTTGGTGAACCTGCTTAATTAAAATAATTTCTCAGTCACCGAATGAAGTCAACAAAAGATTTTTATAGTAAGTAAGAGTTGCCTACATTTAGAAGACAAATTGAAGTAATTTAAAAGAACATCTTCCAATTGTTCTTCAACATCATCTTGAAGTTCAGCTTACACCAAAACTTTGTTTATTGAGGTGAGACTGGTGTTTTTAATTTATCTACTTTATCTAAGTTTTTCACAACTAATAATAATTTTATTTAGATTTAATTTTAACCTGAAGATTCAGATCAGGTAATAAAACATTTGAAATTTTCTTGTGTGTCACACTACCAGTCAAAAGTTTTTGAACAGTAAGATTTTTAATGTTTTAGTCTCTTTTGCTCACCAAGCCTGCATTTATTTGACCCAAAGTAAAGCAAAAACAGTACAATTTTGACATATTTTTACTATTTAAAAATAACTGCTTTCTATTTGAATATATTTTAAATAGTAATTTATTCCTGTGATCAAACCTAAATTTTCAGCATCATTACTCCAGTCTTAAGTGTCACATGATCCTTCAGAAATCATTCTAATATGCTGATTTGCTGTTTAAGAAACAATTGTTATTATTTATTATTATTGTATTTAAAACAGTTGAGTATATTTTTTAGGTTCTTTGATAACTAGAGAGAGCCAAAGATCAGCGTTTATCTAAAAAAAAAAACTTTTATAACATTATACCAGTATAATAGTATACATTTTTTTTTGGAAAGACATTATAGAAATTAATACACTTATTTAGCAAGGGTACTTTAAATTGATCAAAAGTGAGGATAAAGACATTTGTAATGTTACATAACATTTCTATTTTAAATAAATGCTGTTCTTCTGAACTTTCTATTCATCAAAGAAACCCAAAACAAATCTACTCAGCTGGTTTCAACATAATAAAAATCTGAATATTAGAATGACTTCTGAAGGATCATATGATTGGAGTAATGATGCTACAAATTCAGCTTTGAAATCACAGGAATAAATTACTATTTTAAAAATAAAATACATTCAAATAGAAAACAGTTATTTTAAATAGTAAATATATTTTACAATTTTTTGCTGTACTTTGGATCAAATAAATGTAGGCTTGGTAAGCAGAAGAGACATTAAAAAACAATAAACAATCTTACTGTTCAAAAAATTTTGACTGGTTGTGTACCTTTTCAAAGGTTCGGGCTCAGTAAGACTTTTTGTTCAAGAAACTATTATTATTATTATATTATTTAGATAACTGAAAATGACATTAAAGACATTTATAATGTTAGTAATACTATTTAAAATTTTTAAATTTTAGAATTATTTCTGAAAGACCATGTGACACTAAAGACTGGAGTAATGATGCTGAAAATTTTGATTTGCAATCACAGGAATAAAATACATTTCAAAATATATTAAAACAGTAAACAAAAAAAAACAAAAATTTTTTTTTTACTGTATTTCTGATCTAATGAATTCAATCTTGGTGAGCATTCTTTCCAAAACATTATAAATCTTACCAACCCCAAACTTTTGAACAGTAGTGTATACGTGTCAGTGTACATGTGTGTAATCAGCCGTATGGATGTGTGTGTGTAGTGTGGCCTACTTTGGACTGGAGCTTCTTTCCCTCCTAACTCAGTAAGTCAAACAGTAAGGGACCTGACCTGCTTCCCAGAGCTGTGAAGTGTTAGCTGCAGAGTGAATGCAGGCGTGAAATAGATGAAGATATAACGGTGAGGGGAAAATGCTGGCTGGTTTTTATCTGAGCACAATGAAGACACTAAATGAGATGAGAGTAATGCAGGTGGGGGAGCATGTGTGGGAGAAGGAAAGTGATCGAGAAAGAGGTAGTGGGGCCTTTTCTGCCCGGCAACAGTGGCAAACCGCAAAAACCTCCAGGAACGTGTGGTGACATGAGGTCAGGCTGGCGCTGTCAAGGAGCTCTGAATAATTTCAGCTCATTTGAATTGTACTTAGGAGCGAAATGTCTTGTTAATGCAAATTTGAACACCAGCTTTGAAAAATACAAATCAGGACACAACAGTTTCTATTCAAGATATATATCCCAAACTTTACCTTACACACACGGGCCACCCTTGCCACTTTGGTCTGGCTGGAGTAAGCTGTCGGTTCTATGTTCTTCTCCGTGAAGAAGAAGTAGAGTTTGTCATCGTCCCCGACGGAGCTGTTGATGCTCTCTCTGAGTAACGCTGAGCTGACAAAATCTGACTCTACGAGAAAGAACATCAGCATTAACTGCTGCCCACACCACAATGGACCAATTATGAGCCTTACAGATCTTATTGTGTGTCTGAGAAGTTTCAAAGTACAGTGTTTATTGATTAAAATATAGTGACTCTTCTGGGATCTTCTGTTCCTTTTAATGTTCTATCTGTGCTATTACTATTCTAAACAATCAGACTTTCTGATTCTTGTTTGGCAGATGAGACAGCAAGTATGAATATAACATTAACAGAGGGACCTGAGCTTTAGCAATTAACTATTCTACTGATATTTATACAAAATATTCAACTAACCCAGCAGCCATCGTGTTGGGGAATCGTCTGTCCGCAAGTTGGGAAAGGGAAAGTTGCGTCGTATATCAGGGATGCTACGAAACTCATACTGCGAGGCAGAGTACATCTCACCATCTGTAACAGCAAATCTTATAGGTCACAGTAGAACAAATATGCAATGATGGTTATGAAATAAGGTTATGAATCTAAATCACTTACCTATTATAAATCCAGTGTAGCCCTTTGTGGGATCGTAAGGGCATTTCTCCTTTCCCTCCTCGAAACGCACAAAGGTAAAGTGTGCCACATCCTGACCAAAACAGGAGATTTATAAGCACCTTTTTATAGTAGGATATAATATAAAACATTAATGACCCTTTGCAAAATGATGTACAGAATGAGTGAGGTAAAGGTCTCACTATGTAAGCACAGCGAGGTCTGAAGGCATGCGTCCCGCAGGTGTACAGGTGAGTGTCATTGTATCTGTCCAGGAACCGCACATGATTGTAGCATTCAGTCTGTGTGGGAACAAGCAAGAAGTTGTTCTGAAACACATTTTCCAAAACAAATAAAGATGCATTATGCAGTACCATATGAAGACTTTAGGGGGTGCTTGGGAGAAAACTGCCAATAGTCAAAAATGTTTGAGAGTGTGAATCTATGGAAGCCCGTTTCCACCACTGAATAAAAAATTAAAAAAAAAAGGTATTTGCATCTTTTTATCTTACAATTCAGATTTTTCTCGTAATTGAGAGTTTACTTCACGCAATTCTAACTTTTTCTCAGAACTGCATTGAGATAAAAACTCGCAATTCTGACTTTTTTTAATGGTAAATGCAAGTTCATCTCATAATTCTCACTTTTTTCTCGCAATTGCGAGTTTCCATCTCGCAATTCAGATTTTTTTCTTGCAAATGTGTTTATATCTCGCAATTTTGACTTTTCTCGTAATTGCAAGTTTATATCTCGCAATTCTTTTTTTCTCACAATTGAAAGTTCACATCTTGCAATTCTGACTTTTCTTGAAATTGCGAGTTTACTCTTTGCAATTCTGACTTTTTAATGTAATTACGAGTTTACAAATCACAATTCTGACCTTTCTCGTAATTACGAGTTCATATCTCGCAGTTTTGACTTTTTTCTCGCAATTGTGAGTTTACATCTCACAATTCTGACTTTTCTCATAATTGCAAGTTTATATCTCACAATTCTGACTTTTCTCGTAATTGCAAGTTCATATCTCACAATTCTGACTTTTCTCGTCATTTGCAAGTTCATATCTCACAATTCTGACTTTTCTCGTCATTTGCAAGTTCATATCTCACAATTCTGACTTTTCTCGTCATTTGCAAGTTCATATCTCACAATTCTGACTTTTCTCGTCATTTGCAAGTTCATATCTCACAATTCTGACTTTTCTCGTCATTGCAAGTTTATATCTCGCAATTATTTTTTTTCTCACAATTGCAAGTTTACATCTTGCAATTCTGGCTTTTCTCGAAATTGCGAGTTTACTTTTTGCAATTCTGACTTTTCACGTAATTACGAGTTTACATCTCGCAATTCTGACTTTTCTCATAATATCTGACAATTTTGCCTTTTGCCTATTATGTAATACAAACTCGCAACTCTGACTGTTTTTCCCAAAATTGCATGAAATAAACTAGCAATTGAGAGTTATAAAGTCAGAATTGTGAAATAAAAGCGTGCAATTCAGATTTTTTTTCCGCATTTGCAAGTTTATATTTTCTCAGAATTTTAAGATATAAACTTGCAATTGTTAGTTATAAAGTGGAGGGGGGGGGGGACAGATGTTCTCCGAATTGCACATTTATATTGTACAATTTTGACTTCATAACTTGCAATTTTGTGTTATAAAGTCAGAATTGCGAGATATAAACTCGCAATTCTGAGAAAAAAAGTCACAACTGACAGTTTATATAATTTTTTATATAAATAAAATTTTTTATATTAATAAAAAGTTTATATTAATCTGCCAATTTTGAGTTTGCAATTGCAATTTTATATCACGCAATACTGACTTTGTAACCTGCAACTGCAAGTTTAGATCTTGCAGTTCCAAGAAACTAATCAGAATTGTGAAATAAAAAGCCACAATTACCTTTTTTTCAGTGGCAGAAACAGGCTTCCATGTGAATCTGGTTCTTATAGTTAAAATCATTTAAAAGCATTTTTTGCTACTTGAAATAGCTAGTTGCAAAGGAAACATTTCAAAACAAAATTTGTGATTCTTATTATAGCAGCATAATTGAATTATATTGGATTATATTTTGTCTCACTCTCACTTCTTTACATTATAACCACCATTAGTTTTGCCTTTGTCAGGAAAATCAATCATCATCTTGTTTCGAGTTGACTGTGCACAAGAACTTTTGAGCATGTGATGTATAGTTTCCTGTACTGTTATCTATTTATCACAAAAAGCACAGCTTTTTATGCTATTTACTGTAGCACTTTTCAATTTATATATCTACTTGAAAGAAACGTTTATCTAAAACAGAGGCTACACATTTTATCATTGTATGTTCCCTGGGAATCAATCGCATGACATTGAGTTGAGCTGCAGGATTTAGAGGAGGATGTCCTAAACATAAAAAATGGCAAATACCTGATTGTTCTTTCCTTTGCCCAAGCACTGTCTCTTCTGTTCAGCAGATGCTGCCCATTCCAGCTGTTATACAAATATGGACAACAACTATGATCAGCTCAACTGCGTTAGGTAGAGGAATGAAACATACTGAAAATTACTGTGACAAAAGCAAAACTCACAGATAGAGAAATATTGATGTCAGAGATGTTGGTAGTGTCCAGTTTATAAATGGCCTCTCTGGCCCCAACATACAACAGCCCTGGTCCATCCTCCAGTAACAGAGAGCTGTAGTTCACTGCAGCTCCACGGAAACGATTGCAACCCAGCAGCCCTGCGAACAGCAAGAGAGACCCAGTTAGAAAAACAGGGACAAACATGACCAAATCGTGTCAACAACATAGAGCTCCACTCATAACTCTACACTGTTTGGTCTATTATTAGAAATATTTGACCTGAGATGAACAGATGGAGAGCTGAATCCTTATGAATAAACTGAATGGAAACAAAGAAAACATGACCATGAAAACATAACAATAAATCAAAGCTTCGTTCAGCTGCATGAGAAGGTCTAACTCCACAGTAAAAAAAGTAAATGCTGGCACAACAAAACAAAAAGGGGGGAGTGGATTTAACACTGTTTTCATGTACAATGATAAAGTGTCTTTCTGAAATGTTGACGTATTTGGGTGGTCTGCTTCCTCAAATTAAGGGCACAAAGTAAACCAGGCACATTCTGAAGGGTAAAGGACTTGTATTGCCCATCTAATCATGCAATGGCATGCTGAGATTTCCTGCCCCATACTGAGAGACGGGTGGGCTATGCTGATGAGACTTGGCAGTATTAGGCCACATATCAACCATGGTACCCCTCAAATGCCCTTTCTCAACCTCTCAAAACACCCATCCCCCCAAACACGGTGCTAAAGTCTACATCAGCAACAATATACTGTTAATCCAGCATGCAAGCATGGAACAGCATGGAATTAAAATGTAAAAGATATGTGTGTCCCTTTGTGAAAGTCTGTTCACTTAGTGGCCATAGTTGTAGCACCTCTGAATGCCTTCTACTTGAACAGGTAAACTGTCCCATGAATGTTGTTTTATTTCAGGTTAGTCCAGTGAATGTGCTTGTGCAGCCCTAAGCACATCTCAGGACACTGACTGTTTCTATGACAACCAAAGCCTTTAACAGCAGCTGCAGTGACACAATGACTATCAACTGCTGATTGGCTCTTTTTTTGTAAGGCGCCACTTTTTCCACCATACTGCACGTTGCGCTTCCTCTCATTCATAATAACATAAACCCACCATCTCTGTATTGCATATCTAAAGTCTTTGATACAGAGAAACTAGTGTTCTCCTATTCCCAAATGAAGCGGGTTCTTTTGAGTGGTTCTCTATATGGTTTTGATTCACTAAAAAGAAGCAGCTCATAAGAGTCATCCGTCTTGGAATTAGACTACACTGGTTGTCCTGTATGCTTTTGATTCACTGAAAATAACTAACTTACAGTCAGGAATTTGAAAAAAAGACTCATATGAGCCAGTTTTTTTTTTTTAGTAAATCAAAAGCATATAGAGAAACCAGTGTAGTAATCTGATTTCTGAACAAACCACTCTTCTCTTTGGTGAATCAAAAATATACAGTGCAACCAGTGTAGTCAAATTTCTGACAGTCATTTTTTTAGTGAAACAAAAGCATATAGAGAAACCAGTGTAGTAATCTGATTTCTGAACAAACCACTCTTCTCTTTGGTGAATCAAAAATATACAGCACAATCAGTGTAGTCTAATTCCAAAACGAAAGACTTTTATGAGCCAGTTCTTTTTAGTGAATCAAAAGCATACAGCACAATCAGTGTAGTCTAATTCCAAAACGAAAGACTTTTATGAGCCAGTTCTTTTTAGTGAATCAAAAGCATACAGCACAATCAGTGTAGTCTAATTCCAAAACGAAAGACTTTTATGAGCCAGTTCTTTTTAGTGAATCAAAAGCATACAGCACAACCAGTGTAGTTTGATTCCTGAACGAATGACTCTTATGAGCCGGTTCTTTTTACTGAATCAAAAGCATACAGCACAACCAGTGTAGTTTGATTCCTGAACGAATGACTCTTATGAGCCGGTTCTTTTTACTGAATCAAAAGCATACAGCACAACCAGTGTAGTTTGATTCCTGAACGAATGACTCTTATGAGCCGGTTCTTTTTACTGAATCAAAAGCATATTGTGAAACCAGTGTAGTAGTCTGATTTCTGGACGAATGACTCTTGAGTTCTTTTTGATCAATCAAAAATATACAGTGCAACCAGTGTAGTCCAATTCCTGACTGAGTCGGTTCTTTTTAGTGAATCAAAGGCATACAGTGTAACCAGTGTAATCCAATTTCTGACTAAGTCTAAGTTCTGACTGAGTCGTTTCTTTTTAGGGAATCAAAAGCATACAGCACAATCAGTGTAGTCTAATTCCAAAACGAATGACTCTTATGAGTCGGTTCTTTCTACTGAATCAAAAGCATATAGAAAAGCCAGTGTAGTAGTCCGATTTCCGAACGAATGACTCAAGTTCCTTTTTAGTGAATCAAAAGCATACAGTGCAACCAGTGTGGTCTGATTCTGAAAACAAATGACTCTTATGAGTCGTTTCTTTTTAGTGAATCAAAAGCATACAGTGCAGCCAGTGTAGTCTGATTCCGAAAATAAATGACTCTTATGAGTCGTTTCTTTTTAGTGAATCAAAAGCATACAGTGCTACCAGTGTAGTCTAAGTTCTGACTGAGTCGTTTCTTTTTAGTGAATCAAAAGCATACAGCACAATCAGTGTAATCTAATTCCAAAATGAATGACTCTTATGAGTCGTTTCTTTTTAGTGAATCAAAAGCATATAGAGAAAACAGTGTAGTAGTCCGATTTCCGAACGAATGACTCAAGTTCTTTTTTAGTGAATCAAAAGCATACAGCACAATCAGTGTAATCTAATTCCAAAACGAATGACTCATATGAGCCAGTTCTTTAGTGAATCAAAAGCATATAGAGAAATCAGTATAGTAGTCCAATTTCTGAACAAATGACTGAACCTTTTTTTTGTGCATCAAAAACATAAAGTGCAACCAGTGCAGTCCAATTTCTGACTGAATCAGTTCTTTTTAGTGAATCAAAAGCATATAAAAAACAGTGTAGTAGTCCGATTTTTGAACGAATGACTCTAGAGTTTTGGTAAATCAAAAACATACAGTGCAACCAGTGTAATCCAATTTCTGACTAAGTCTAAGTCTAAAGTCATTTCTTTTTAGGAAATCAAAAGCATACAGCACAATCAGTGTAGTCTAATTCCAGAACGAATGACTTTTATAAGCCAGTTCTTTTTACTGAATCAAAAGCATACAGCACAATCAGTGTAGTCTAATTCCAAAACGAATGACTCTTATGAGTCGGTTCTTTCTACTGAATCAAAAGTATATAGAAAAGCCAGTGTAGCATTCAGATTTTTGAACGAATGACTCTTGAGTTCTTTTTTAAACAATCAAAAACATACAGTGCAACCAGTGTAGTTTGATTCCTGAACGAATGACTCTTATGAGCCGGTTCTTTTTACTGAATCAAAAGCATATTGTGAAACCAGTGTAGTAGTCTGATTTCTGGACGAATGACTCTTATGAGCCGGTTCTTTTTGATCAATCAAAAATATACAGTGCATCCAGTGTAGTCCAATTCCCGACTGAGTCGGTTCTTTTTAGTGAATCAAAGGCATACAGTGTAACCAGTGTAATCCAATTTCTGACTAAGTCTAAGTTCTGACTGAGTCGTTTCTTTTTAGGAAATCAAAAGCATACAGCACAATCAGTGTAGTCTAATTCCAAAACGAATGACTCTTATGAGTCGGTTCTTTCTACTGAATCAAAAGTATATAGAAAAGCCAGACTCCTGACTGAGTCGGTTCTTTTTAGTGAATCAAAGGCATACAGTGCTACCAGTGTAGTCCGATTCCTGAACAAATGACTCTTAGTAGTCTGACCCCCGAATGAATGACTTTCTTTTTGTGTGTGTGCCTCCAAAGGCATACAGCACAACCACTGTAGACCAATTCAGAACGTATTACTTTAGTTAGATGTTTGCTTTTTTTTGGTGAATTTTTTTGGAAGAAATGACTCTTATGAGCCAGTTCTTTTTAGAGAATCAAACAGCTTGCAACAAACTGAGACTTAAATCATTGTATTTACACACTGGTTATTTATATTACACTGCATAAAGACACACTGTGAGCTTTGACAGTAGTATTTAACAAAATATTAACACTAATAGCTTTTAACACAGCAAAACAAGCAGTGCTGGACCTGGTCTACTGTTGTTTGAGCTATAGCGTGAAAATGAGTGACAGTATAAACCAAAAAAAGCCAAGGCCACGAGGATCTAAACTGTCAATCAAAGAAAGGTCGGAACAGACCTACGGGTTGCTGTGCGTGTGGGAGGGCCAGAGGCTAAAATTACTCATAACAGGAAAGAAAATATTAAGTTATGCAAACACGATTCAAGACCTTAGGCAAAGTGACGACATTCTGTGTGTGTTGTTAATCCTTGTGTCTCATTGTGTAGATAGAGAAAGATAGTGACTGTAACACACACAGCGATGAGTGCAGAGCTGACGATAAACTGAGGCATCACACAAAAGCCTTTGAGCTCAAAGCACATTGTGTGTCCTTGGACCATGTACACGCACACATCCGCAGCCATACACTATTGCTTTTATAATCACATCTAATCACTTGATGCTTATTGTACTGATCTTTTATTTTAAAGCATTCGAGACACATTTTTAGTATTAAAGGTGGTATACAAATATACAATACAGGGGGTCAGAAAGCTCTTGGGTTTCATCAAAAAAATCTTAATTTGTGTTCTGAAGATGATCATGAGGGATGAGTAATTAATGACAGAATGTTATTCTATCGCTTTAAGAATTTAGTACAGAAAGAGTGTAATCTTAAACAAACAAAATTGCACTAGGATGTCAAGCACACTCTATGTCAATGAAATCAATTTTAATCAATTTTTTGTAGCACTCCATGATCACAATTTCTAATAACCATTTTCTTTTGCAACTGCTGTTATTCATAACATAACTGCAAATAAGGGTCTCTCGAAAAATAGCCTCTGGCCTGCTAGTGCACTAACTGCCCAGCCGCGCCAGCCTATAAAAACAGACTGACTCTGTGCATCACTGAGGGAACAAATCCATGAGCAGAGTCAACACAGCGCCCAAGGCCTCCTGTTGTGTTCTGGTTTGTTTACTGTTCCCTAGAATGAACACTGGAACCAAGTTTCAACCACATAACCTTCATGCCAAGCGGTAACATGCAAATAGTGCATGCAGTGTCTGTATGAACTTGTATTCTTCTTATATTAACGTATATGTGACTGAATATATGACATTTGAAAATATGACAGTGTGTGGGTGGCAGTGTTATGGCCCAAGGACACACTACAAGGGCTAAGTATTGTGGCTTTCACGTCATGCTACAAACCCATGCATCTTTGTAGCATCTGTGTGTCTGTGACTTGACTGTTGACTCACTCCAACCCTGGTCCAAACAAACTTAGGCGGGCAGCCGCGGTGCTCATCTGTCCAATCCGAATCGTGTTTGCTAGGGGCAAGCGCTGACTGAATAAATACTGACACTGGGTAAAAACAGCTTCAGACGTGATCAACATTACACAACCACGGTCAAGCTTTGCCAAGATTACAAAATATATTTAATCTTATTAGCTGCACATCTCACACGAACACTAACAGAGAGGTACTGTAGTGTACCAAAATAATATGAGCCTAGATTTTTCTTTAGAAATGTGAGCGAATGAAAAAATTAAAATTCTGTCATTAATTACACACCCTAATGTTGTTCTAAATCCGTAAAACCGTTAATCTTCAGAACACATATTAAGATATTTTTAAAGAAATCCGAGAACTTTCTGACCCAGGATAGACGGCAACACAACTACCATGTTCAAGGCCCAGAAAGGTAGTAAGGACATCATTAAAATAGTCCATCAGTGGTTCAACCTTAATTTTATGCTTCGAGAATGTTTTTGTGTGCAAAGAAAACAAAAATAATGACTTTAGAGTTGATGAGAGTACCATGAGACATGTAATAGTATTCTCGTAACTTCATAAAATGATGGTTGAACCACTAATGGTTGACCTTTGATCTTTCTGGGCCTTGGATGGCCTTGGATTTGTGTTCTGAAGATGAACAAAGGTCTTACAGGTTAGGAACGACATGAGGGTGAGTCATTTATGACAGGTTTTTCATTTTTGGTTGAACTGTTTCTTTAAGGTCCACTGTACATACTTGATTAAATGACTTGACATTTACTAGATATTTTTCATTTCAAATCATTTAAAGTGAGCTAACTACAGATCTGCGTCAGGAACCTTTTGATAAACGCTTTGTCCAAAAAGCCATTATGGTCATTGATTGGCTCTAATTCTTGGCAGGGAACTGATCATCAACATCGTGGCAAAGTCTAAACCAAGTGTAAGCCAAGTTCCACACTAAAAGTGAGAATACTGGGGCATTCAAGATGTTGGTGACTTTGTTTCTTCAGTAGAACACAAACAAAGCTTTTTAACTCAAACCGTTGCAGTCTGTCAGTCATATAATGGCAGTCAATGGGATCCATGGCTTTAAGAGTCAAAAAATATACACAGACAAAAACCAACTTTTGCATATCCTGATTAATGCAACCGATTTAAAACTAAACGCTTATGTTTGCTTGCGCGAACTCATCTGAGAGTGTTGACTTTTCACCAATGAACAATTTTTGATCGACTGAAGATATGGTTGCTTGCTCTTCGTCTTGCACCGGCTGTTGTGAACGCGCTCAGGACAGTTGGATATTACGGTGGATCAGAGGTAAAAAATTATTTAAATATTGTTCAGTTTCTTTCACATACAGATTGTTTCGTGTGTTAAGAGCTTAATGTATCGTCACAAGCCCCAGGGTTTAATTTGGTTTTGTCTCTATATTTTTTGACTCTCAAAGCCATGGGTCTCATTGGCTGCCATTATATGACTGACAGACTGCAACGGTTTGAGTTAAATATCTTTGTTTGCATTCTACTGAAGAAACAAAGTCACCTACATCTTGGATGCCCTGGGGGTAAGCAGATAAACATCAAATTTTCATTTTTGGGTGAACTATCATTTTAATTTTAAAACGCCGTTTTTAAACGAAAACGCACTAATGTAAACACTCAATTTTTGTTAGCATGCTAATTAAAAGTAGTAAAACAGAAAATAGAGGGATGTGTGGAAGCTGTTAAATCATATAGAAAAGAACTTAGTAAGCAGAAAAGGGCACAATAGTTTGACAAACTAAAGTTAATAGGTGGTAAAGATATGTACAAGCAGTATTAATTAAGATATTAGTCTGATATTTCACCTACCTGACTGGAAATGATTAGAACAAACACAAATGTTGTCAAGATTCTTGCCCTGGAAATCCTGGTTCAGTTTGGCCAACCACAAATTCCTCAGACAGTTTTTTGCACTCTTCTCCTTGATTTGTTATAACATTTGGTAGTCTATAGTAACGTTACTCCAAATGTTTTCCCCGGTCCAACTGATTAGTACAGCCCAAAACATGACAATATTTGATCATTTTCAGCAGCAATAATCAGCAGAATATGCAAGTTTCATTCTGTTCAGTGGCACTATTTATGTTCAGCATTGTGAAAACACTCTATATAAGAAAAACATTGAGATAAAAAATTTAATTAGTTAACCATTGTGACTTATTCATAGTTATATCACAATGTAAAATACAAAAAGAATTTCAAAAAAGGAGGAGTCATAAGTTTTAAAAATTAGTTTTTTAGTTGGAGAGGAAATCAAAATAACCTCAAAAGTCCAGGAAGCATATGTGTGAGAAAAAAAAAAGTATTTCTCTACCAGAACATAGAGCTGGGCGGTATGACCAAAAATTTATATCACGGTATTTTTCAAAATTATACGGTATCACGGTATATGACGATATTTTTTTTTTTTCATGCATGACTAGGTGTTAACCACATTTCCTAATAAATTAGAGAATAATTACTGCAGTATATTGGCTTACATTGACCGGACTAGTATTAACCCAGGTTTGATTGGTCTCACAAAATGCTGCTGTTCACAAAGAAGTGACAGTGGCACTCATAATTGTAATGAGGTGAAGAAATCAGAATTCATGATTTGCAGTCAAAATACACAACACTTTATTGTGCATTCTTCACCAGTTCACATTTACAAGTCTACGCGTTTCTCTTCCAGCAGGAGGCGCTGTCAGAATGGTAGTATACAAAGTAGCGCAACAAATGATTTTGAAACGTGCAGCGCTCATATTTATTCAATGGATAGTCTTTTGAAGTTTCATCGCAATTCTTGTCTTTCAGTCCCCACATTTTAGACCACCTGAAATCATAATTATGACTTTCATAACCCCCTAATAACACTGCAGTCATCAATGAAAATTAAGAGCTTTATTTAAGACTTTCAAAAACAAACCTTACACAAAATACGTTTCTTTTTTATTTATTTTTCCCACCATGTTCGGGGCACAAGAAAAATATTAAGGGACTAAATAAATATCAGCATATGAAGTATAATCGTCTCTCATTGTCTGAAAGAATGCACATCAGATGCTGAAAGTCAGTTTTTACTTTCACTTTAACATATTGATCAGTTTCCACGTTGCTTGTGTGATATCCATTGGCTTTAAAGCATAAATATTAATAAAAATACAGTATATAGAAAAGAAATATCTTTAAAATATTGCGACGTAACACCAACGTAAAGCCATTGTTTTTCTCTCACTGAAAGCTACTGTCTGCGCACAATGCGCCGATCTCTGCTCTCATCTCTGCAGACACACCCCCTCTTGAAATTTCGGCATTACAAGTTTTGCAAATCGCTAACCCTGGGTCTTTCTCAGATAGACTGAAATACGTCCACACCTCAGATGTGTTGCTTCAGACAAGCACGTGCAAGCTGCGGTTTCTGTTTGCGTCAACATACGTGTTCCCAGCGCTTTGTACGCACACACTCACCGGTATTGGGGTATATGAAAAATGAATATCATAAAAAAAAAAAACACCGGTATTCGGTATGAAAAGGTATACCGCCCAGCCCTACCAGAACAACAGTACAATTTCTCTCAGACACACTGAACCCTTTTTGCATAATATAATTATAATCTGTAGGATAATGCCAATGTAAGCAACCCCACATGTGTGTTTATTATTGATGTTATTTCTGTACTAAAAGAAGGAAGTAGATGGCACTGCTCAAATCCTGTCACCAAGACAACAGCAACCCCCACGCAGATAAAACCCCCTCCATCAGAGGGCTGGATTCTGTGGTTCTGGATTTTTAAGCCTACCTTTTTATCAGTCCCACAGGAAAGCTATTACTCTTAAAGCATTTTTTCTAAACAAACAGCAAACGTTAGGCGTGTATTTTAAGTGCCTTTTCTGTGATTCTCAGTGTTGTCAAGAAATGTTACCTTGCTCCACGAACAGCAAATATAGATCTAGCTGTTTGCTTCAACAGAAATGTCTCCTGACCTTACACGATAACTCACATACTGTGATTTTGTTTATCAAACGTTCAACAGAAACTAAGAAACTACCCGCATCTTTTGACCAGTATATTTCTTTTAGTATTCTTTTTTTGTGATGGCTAGATAAGGATATACAGTTGAAGTCTAACGTTTAAATACACCTTGCAGAATCTGCAAAATGTTCTTTACTTGACCAAAATAATACATGTTATTTTTTATTTAGTACTGACCTGAATAAGATATTTCACATAAAAGACATTTACATACAGTCCACAAGAAAAAAATAATAGTTTATAAAAAATTACCCCGTTCAAAAGTTCCCAT
Source organism: Garra rufa (assembly GCF_049309525.1). Classification (NCBI taxonomy): domain Eukaryota; kingdom Metazoa; phylum Chordata; class Actinopteri; order Cypriniformes; family Cyprinidae; genus Garra; species Garra rufa. Next base: position 32,685,756 of record NC_133382.1, on the reverse strand, counting down.
GCACTTGATTCTTAAAGGAGAAGTCCGGTGTGATATTGACCTAAAGTGTAATGCATCATGATACCGAGCGTCAACTTACCTTTCATAGCTCATCTCGGCTTGTCCCCTGCACTCCGAAATCTGGCACTAGTTAGCCGATGCTAACAACAGGTTGTCGTTGAAGGTGCCTCGGGCATCGGACTAGCCATGTAAATAAATCACTGTTTTACACCATTTACGAGGCACAAAGTAGCTCCACACTTCATTGGTAGACTTCCAAGGGCCCTGACATTTGAAACGAGACATTGAGAACTTTGAAAAAGCACTGGTAGTTTATTTACAAGAAGATTTATACAGACAGTACATTCAGGAAATTTACCGTATGCCGCCATCTTGAATTTAGTCACGATAAGTCGAGTGACGAGCAGGAAGGAAACTAAACTACTACTTCATAAAACTCAGTAGCTTCATCGTCCGACAACCTTGCAATTGCCAACTGTCTGCACTAACTCCAGTCCAAAAGTAAAGAGTACTCACGTGACTTATCAGGTTGTAGTTTCCTTCCTGCTCGTCACTCGACTTACCGTGACTAAATTCAAGATGGTGGCGAACGGTAAATTTCCTGAAGGTACTGTCTGTATAAATCTTCTTGTAAATAAACTACCAGTGCTTTTTCAAAGTTCTTAATGTCTCGTTTCAAATGTCAGGGCCCTTGGAAGTCTACCAATGAAGTGTGGAGCTACTTTGTGCCTCGTAAATGGTGTAAAACAGTGATTTATTTACATGGCTAGTCCGATGCCCGAGGCACCCTCAAAGACAACCTGTTGTTAGCATCGGCTAACTAGCGCCAGATTTCGGAGTGCAGGGGACAAGCCGAGATGAGCTATGAAGGGTAAGTTGACACTCGGTATCATGATTCATTACACTTTAGGTCAATATCACACCGGACTTCTCCTTTAATACTGTGTTGTTACTTTAATGATCCAGAGCTGTTTTTTTTTGTTTAGTGATAGTTGTCCATGTGTCACGTATGTGGTCTATCCTGTCATCATGAACTCTTGCACAACACATTCTGGACTTCATTCCCCACAAGCCACTGCACCAATCACTGCACACACCTGCTCCTCGTTTCCCACTGCACTGATTGCTGCACACACCTGTTTCACATTGACTCTCATGCATTTAAGCCACTGACACACACACTTCCGGGCGAAGTCTTATTGTTCCATCTGGTCATTATTTCCGAGCGTTTCTTTCCGTGTTTGTTTTCTCTGTGTTTGATTCCTGGACTCCTCCCCGTGTTTTGATTCTCGCTGCCAGCCCCGACCTTCTGCCTGTGTTTGACTACTCTTTGGATTATCCTCGTTGTTGTTGTTTGCCGGTGATTGACCCTGTCTGTGTACCACGCCTTCTAAATAAAGCCTGCATTTGGAGCCGAACGTCTGCCTCCCGAGTCCCCCAGTGTGACACCATGAGTCCCTAGTTTGAACTGAATAGTTAAACTACCCGCTGTTCTTCAGAAATATCCTTTAGGTCCCACAAATTCTTTGGTTTTTCAGCATTTTTGTGTGTTTGAACCCTTTCCAACAATGACTGCATGATTTTGAGATCCATCTTTTGACACTAAGGACAACTGAGGGACTCATATGCAACTATTACAAAAGGTTCAAGCACACACTGATGCTCCAGAAGGAAAAATGATGCATTAAGAACTGGTGATGTAAACTTTTAAACAAAATGTGCACCTTTTTCTTATTTTGCTTAAATATCATATTTGTGTATTTAGTACTGCCCGTCAGAAGCTACAGAAGATACTTACATGTTTCCTAGAAGACAAAATAAGTTACATTTAACCTAATCTTCAAATTCCAAAAGTTTTCACCCCCGTCTCTAAATGCATTGTGGTTCCTTCTGAAGCATCAGTGAGCATTTGAACCTTCTGTAATAGTTGCATATGAGTCCCTCAGTTGTCCTCAGTGTGAAAAGATGAATCTCAAAATCATACAGTCATTGTTGGAAAGGGTTCAAATACACAAAAATGCTGAAAAACAACTATTATTTTCTTTTACGGACTATATGTAAATGTCTTTTATGTGAAATATCTTATTCAGGTCAGCACTAAATAAAAAATAACATGCATTTTGTATGATCCCTCTTATTTTGGTCAAGTAATTAGAGTAATATAAGAAATTTTATTTGAAATAAAGAAATAGATTAAGAAAGTAATTTAAATTACTGTATAACATCTCAAGGTCTTAGATATGTAATAGACCGGCACACAGTAGACAGACACAAAAAGTCAGAGATGACGTCTCTAAAGACCCCAGATGCACTTTTCCCCTCACCCTGCTACCCCAGACGAATTACACTTGTATACATATTTTATTTCTGCATTACTTCAGGTCTGCTAAGCACTATGAAAACCAGACAGCCATGAACTCAACGACCTGCAGATAAAGAGTAAAAACTCCATGTTCTCAAACCCACTACAGCAAACCATTAAAGCAAGTCAGCACCTTTTGTTACACTCTCAAAATGATCTCTTCTTTAATTCAACATTTAACACTCTCCCTGAAAAGACTTATTGTAAGACACACGCAAAGATTCAACACTCTTACATGCATGTCTGTACACTCTCCCTTCTCCCTCTCTATGCTCTAGCTCTCCCTCTTATCCCTAGAGAGCCTAAATATAGGTCAAGGACTTGAGTCAACCAGGGCAAGGAGAAAAATACAATAATGAAGACAAAATTACATGAACAGGATCTGCAGTGTCTGAGCACAAATTATCAGCACGAATGGATTGTATGAGCCATTATGCAGTGGCAAACTTTAGCAACACTTCAGTTTGAGCACCTGAGAGGTGACCATTTTACAAGTATGTCAATTATTTTACATGCAACGAAGTAAAAAATAACTTAAAATGTTTCATACCTCATATTCTCATCATGCATGCATAGCCAGATTCCACCTAAAAGTGTCAACACTGGCTCTATGGTGCTATCAAAACATTGCTCTATTTGTTCAAGCATCCTGACCAGCCAGAAATAGCAAAATTGGCTTAACGATGGTGTGAGTCTATGGTGATAAATACACATTTATCTTCATCAGTGCAGTCAGAGGGCAAATTTACTCCAGGAGAACAGAAAAAGCTTGGGCTTTATTCCAAATTGCAGACATTATTCATCAATAACAGCTATTACCGTTCTACTGCAGTTATTGGGAACCCATTTGGTGTACAAAGCATAAAGACAACAAGCTTTGACAGATTTAGGAGCGTCTGTTTAATGACTTTGTTCAGTCCTCTTAAAGGGGTCATGACATGGATTTTTAATATGTTCCTTGAGGTTTACTGTGGTTTATATGTGAAAATGATGATTTTCAACCCTCATTCTGACCCTCCGTCTAAAACGACCTGTTTTTAAGGGCTGAAACCCTATTGTAAATGTTAGAATGGCCAAGGATCATCAATCTCCATGTAAAACTGATCGTGCAGACCAAAACTTGGAACTTGGAGGGATGGTAGTATTCACACCTCCAACAACGCCACTAAGGCTCGCCCCAATCGGCCTGACGGGAGCACTACAGCAATCAAAAGCCTGGTGAAATTCGGGTTTCGGGTATTTTTGATTTTTTCAAAAACCTACTTTTGTGAACTAGTCCTAGCTTTTTTGCCAGATCGGAAGCAAACCAGTGCAGGAAGCTTCTCTGGAGAGTGAATATCAATAACTATCAAAAAAAGTTGAACTCACTGTCGCAAAGGGATGCCAAAATGTTCAAAAGGGGTGGGGCCACTTTTAGTAAAATGCATATAACTCATGAACGGATTCGGATTGCGATATTCTCACCAAACTCAGACTGCATATGTAAGAGCTCAATCTGAGGTCACAGGGAAAAAAAGTGGAGCTTGGCCACTGGGTAATGCTAGAAGAGGGAAAAAACATGAAAAATGGCTATAACTACACAACCATTTGTCCTATCAACATGAAACCTGCTGTGCATGATTATACATCGCATGGTTTTTCGCACATACATGCGATATTAAAATCCAACGGTAGAACTCCTCATTCCAGACACCTTTGCCTTTAGAACCACTGCTGTCAATCAAATAATTTGTTAACTGATCGAGAAGATGTAAAAAAAACTACTTTTGCAAACTAGTCCTAGGTTTTTCCCTCAACCCGGAAAAACACACTGTGATACAATTCTCTGGACTCTTTAGGTCAATAATAATAATAAAAAAGTTGAAATTTACCCTTTTTGGAAGCTATACCAGGGTCGTTTAGAAAGGTCCAAAATCCTATAAAGCCTAAAGAAAACTCAAAACTTCACAAAACTTGTTAAGCACATGCAAAAGGTGATTCTAAACAAGCATGCATAGTTTTAAGGAGATCACACTACAGTATAAACATTAAAAACATAATATTTCTATGGTAAATAACCTGGATTTGTCAAAAATGCTTTTTTAAATCATTGATTTAGGTGGTTACAGGCTTGCTAAATAATATCTTTTTTATATGTACTTAAATGCCTTAAAGTGCTTGAACCCAGATAATCGCTGCTTGCAGCTATGGGGCAGTCGTGGCCTAATGGTTAGCGAGTTGGACTTGTAACCCGAAGGTTACAAGGGATTGTAGGCGGAGGGAGTGAATGTACAGCACTCCCTCCACCCTCAATACCACAACTGAGGTGAGTCCTTTGAGCAAGGCACCGAACCCCCAACTGCTCCCCGGGTGCCACAGCACCCGGAGCAGTGGGCAGCCAGTTAAATGGGTTAAATGCAGAGCACAAATTCCGAGTATAGTTCACTGTATTCGGCCACATGTCATGTCCTTTCCTTTTCTTATGTTTTCTATTTGCTTTTGACGCTACATGACACTCACATTCTGCGTAATCAAGTGTCAGCCTTTAAGCGACGGAACTCCAGTGGGTGGGGCCTATGGTGAGAAGATGACTATTCGTCAATGCCTTGTTCTGGAGGCAGTGCATATGCAAATATTTGTGCCTGGGTGACATCACCTTGCACCTCAGATCCAAATGAGCTTGATTAATAAATGCTTTGTTTATAATGAGGAGGATGTTTTAAGCAATGAAGCTTGCAGGATGTTGTAATGATTCAAAGACCTCTTATATGCCAAAAGATCAAGGCAAATTTTATTTCTTATGTCATGACCCCTTTAAGTTTTTCACACAAACCCTTTCTTTTCTACACCACACACACCTTCAGTATAGAGTAGCCTCTATATCTCCAGGATACAGTTCAAAACCGATTTTCTGATGAATAAAAGTTCAAAAGAAGAGCATTTACTGTCACTTTTGATCAATTTCATGCTTCCTTGGAACTTCTTTCCAAAAAAAGAAACACTATGTGATACACTATCACGGATATGTTTCAAATCATCAAACACTGAGAACCCACATGTTAGTCCAGGGTAACCTCACAGAAGTGAGCATGACCTAACTTCACTTTATATTCTCACGGCATCTGCTGTGTGAATCTCATGAACTGGGCCAGGACAAGTGAGAAGGGCTGTTTAATAATATCCAGAGAACTGCCATAGCCTCCAGCACTACAGGCAAAACAGTGTCAATCACTTTCAGCCCTGCCTATGAATGAAGCAGACACACCTGATACTTTAATTGACTATGGAATGAAAACTAGTAAAGTAAATGTCAAAGTTATTGTTCTCATAATGTATAATTTGGGGTATAAAATAAAAACAAATTAAACCATACCAATTGCATAATATGTAACACTACAATCAGATATGTGACCCTGGACCACAAAACCAGTCTTAAGTCGCTGGGGTAAATTTGTAGCAATAGCCAAAAATACATGGTATGGGTCAAAATTATTGATTTTTCTTTTATGCCAAAAATCATTAGGAAATTAAGTAAAGATCATGTTCCATGAAGATTTTTTTGTAAAATTCCTACTATAAATATATCAAAATGTAATTTTTGATTAGTAATATGCATTGTTAAGAACTTAATTTTGACAACTTTAAAGGTGATTTTCTCAGTATTTAGATTTTTTTTGCACCCTCAGATTCTAGATTTTCAAATAGATGTATCTCAGCCAAATATTGTCCTATCCTAACAAATCATACAGCAATAGAAAGCTTATTTATTGAGCTTTCATATGATGCATACATCTCAGTTTTGTAAAATTTAACCTTATGACTGGTTTTGTGGTCCAGGGTCACATATTAGGTAATTATATGATATGAGGAATCAAAAAGCATTCTCAGTTGGCGCACAACACTGAATAACATGTAAAGAGCCTTACCTTCGACATGCACAGTTGTCCTGGGGGTGACATCCATATCAAGAACTGGTCCAAATGGAAAACCCCAAATGACAGGTACTAGGTATCCAAGCACCACCAATATGAAGTTGGGCTGTTTGGTCTGCCGCATGATCACCAGGATGTTCTGAGGTTCTGCTAAGATCCAGGCAGGTTTCTCCAGCAGCACTTTGCTGAAGCTAATGTTGTTGTGTAATTGATGCTGATTCACTAGAACAAGCTCCCGCTTCCAGCAGTGTAGTCATGGGCTGCTAACTCATCCTTGCTCTGTCAAAGGTTTCCCGCTGCATTGGCAAGAAAGAATGAGTAAGTCTCTTCCTTCCCGAGACACATATCAAGAGCAGATGGCTCGATGAGAAAACACGTCATACACAAATGCATCCACTAAACATTTCATAGTGCAATGTATGTCTACTTTATTAAACGCTATTAGCAGAGATATGAGAAAGCCTCAGGCGATCACATAAAAATGTACAAATCAATTAACATTCCTGTAGCTGGTACAGCATGGTGCTGGTTTCTCAGGAAGAACGCCACCTGATAAAATACTTTATGCATGATGTTTCCTCAAAGCAATAAATCCATTTTCTTCACTTTCCAAGAACATAATGCATAAAAGATGGCAATAAATGGTTAATATTGAAGGGACACCTTTGAATAAAACAATACAAAGCTTTTGCTTGGTCACACTGAGGTCCTGTCAGTCATTTTAAATGAATAGCTGACCCAAAAATTTAAAATTCACTTAAAGTCCACTCGCCTGCAGGCCATCCAAGATGTAGATGTGTTTGTTTTTTCATCCAAACAGATATGGAGAAATTCAGTAATCTAAGTAACTAAGTAATCCACCAATTGCAGTTTTGGACCAAAAAAACAGTTGTGAGTAGCACGGGTATATTTGTAGCAATAGCCAACAATACATTGTATGGGTCAAAATGATTATTTTTTTATTTTATGCCAAAAATCATTAAGATATTAAGTAAAGACGATGTTCCTTAATGATATTATGTGAATTTCCTACTGTAAATATATCAAAACTTAATTTTTGATTAGTAATATGCATTGCTAATAACTTCATTTGGACAACTTTAAAGGCGATTTTCTCAATATTTAGATTTTTTTGCACCCTCAGATTCCAGATTTTCAAGTAACTGAATCTCAACCAAATATTGCCCTATCCTAACAAACTATACATCAATGGATTTGTAAATTTCCTACCGTAAATATATCAAAACTTAATGTTCGATTAGTAATATGCATTGCTAAGAACTTCATATGGGCAACTTTAAAGGTGATTTTCTCAATATTTTAATTTTTCGGAAACTTAGATTCCAGATTTTCAAGTAATTGTATCTCAACCAAATATTGTCCTATCCTAACAAACCATACATCAATAGATTTGTAAATTTCCTACCGTAAATATATCAAAACTTAATGTTTGATTAGTAATATGCATTGCTAAGAACTTAATTTGGGCAACTTTAAAGGCGATTTTCTCAATATTTAGATTTTTTTGCACCCTCAGATTCCAGATTTTCAAATAGTTGTATCTCAACCAAATATTGCCCTATCCTTACAAATCATACGTCAATGGAAAACTTTGCAAATGTTTTTTGGTCCAGGGTCACATTTGAGTCCATAATATTGCTTTCTCTATCAAAAAAGTTGTTTTTTTCTGAATCAGGAGTGAAATCTGCACAGATCATGCATGCATCATCCATTTGCAAGTGAAAACTGTCGAAAACAGTTCTAAATAATATGTGGGTGGATTTTGGTGATTTTGATGTAAGAAAACAACAGGGATGGACTTTTTCCACTGCTAATGCTATTATGAATTCTGGACTTTCAATATATATTTCAGTTAGATTTTATGGTTTAAAGATAAAACACCTTAATGATGGATTTGTTGATTATAATCACACAGCTTTACACTTCACAAGATGTTAATTGATTGACTGGAGTCATTGGATTACAATTATTGTGATCTTTTTATCAGCTGTTTGAACTCTCATTCTGACGGCACCCATTCGCTCAAAACGATCTATTGGTGATGTCTCCAAATCTGTTTTGATCAAGAAACCAAGCTCATCTACTTCTTGGATGGCCTGAGGGTGAACACATTTTCAGCAATTTTTCATCTTTGAGTGATCTACTCCTTAAAAATCTTTTTCTGGCATGATGCTCTATGTGGAGGATGCACATTTTTTGGCTCTGGAGAACTGCCTCAGAAGCTTCTGATTCACTTTATAGTGAGAAAACTTTTTTTCAAAACACTTAAGAGTCACAAAATTCTTTGTATGTTATGAGGTATCGCTTAAATGTGTTTGCTGTCTAGAAACACCATTATGTGATGGTGAAACGGATATGGATGCACTATATTGAAGTATGGCTTTGCTTTTCTCCAGTTTCTACTGGAAAGCTGCTGGGGTTAATGCATATCACTCCATCTATACAGACATATACTGTACCATAAATACTAAGCATTAACACCTCTCATGTTACAATAAGAACCTGCTTGGGGAAGTATGAACAAGAGACACATCAACCTGATCCTATCACATGCTGAAAAACTAAATTAGCCTGCCAGCATATAATACGCTATGTATTGTAGTTAAGTTTTAAGAGAGTCATAAAATAAGGAATAATTTCTGATAAAGCCATCTGTCAGTTAAACAATAAAAAATACCATATTTCCAGTCTGACATTTTCACAGATGGAGAAGAAATACCTCCAATCACCCAAATGTGGGATTTTATGGCATATCTCACTAATTCTCCATCTGCACATAATCTAGTTGAGCTGCACTGAGAGTCGATGTGATGAGAATTTTCAAGTCTAATTTCCAATACCGATTACAGCATCCTGAAATGCAACTTATAATTATGCATGTCATAAAAGATCATGCATTCATTCCATCATTACAACTAATTTCACTATAAAAGCTGTACAGTGTGTTTCTCAAATATTGAGACAGGTAAAATAACATGTTTAATTTGATGTAATGGAAAGAATGAACCATTCAAGAATGCATTAGACCTCCTGAGTGCATTAAAGACCAGATTAAGAGACGAAGTTACTGTTACTTTGATGGCATTAATGAGCACATTATCTGCCTTACTCAGGTTAATTAAATCAAATAACAATGGCACTGTTACTTGAAAGAGTTTTCATGGTTTGGTTGTCAAAGTAATGTAAGCCTGTAAGAGTTAAGATAAGAACAAAACTGTGTGGTTTCACTGAATTCACTTCTGGTTATATTTTTTTTACATTTTTATTAGTTATTCAAAACTGATTTTCAGTCTGAAATTTCTAAATGCATCTTTTAGCGACAGAATCTAACGTTACCCGCTCTTTCTGACATTCTCTGGCACAGTGATGCAATTCTACTTGTATTATTAGAAAAGATATTACTATATAATAAGAGATAATGCAGCACAAGAAATAAAGCAAAGAAATGCATGGTAAGAATTCATTCGTTTTACATAAGTAGACTTGCTAATAGAAATATTACACTGAAGCAAATGTTTAATTGTACATATGCATTTTTAACCCCTAGTCAACTTCCAGAAAAAAGAAGCTCAAACATGGACTATTATCTCCGATAGCGCTGATAAACCACTCAGAACCGTTCACTTTATACAAATCTTATAGTCTCATAGCATCAGATTTAGTACCTGCTTAACAAATATTGAGGATAGATAGATAGATAGATAGATAGATAGATAGATAGATAGATAGATAGATAGATAGATAGATAGATAGATAGATAGATAGATAGATAGATCATAAAAAGTGTTTAGTTTGTGTCTGCGTGTGGTCTACATCAGATTGCACACCACTGCGGTATTTTTAAAGGACACTTCTGGCACTCATTCCCAATCACCTTCACCTGCGTGCAGCAGAGATCCCAGCAGGCTCCGCTTACATTAAAACAGATTATGCGCATAGATACCTACTAATAACTACAGATGTAATAAAAGGCGCAAGCAAAATGTGAAAGATATAGCACAAACTCTGTAGTTATATTACCTGACTGTTTCAGGAAAAGTAAGCATCAGTCATCCTGTCTTTCCATTGGATTCCCTGTTGTGCTGCTAATGATGCCTCTGCTCCAGAGATCTGACTGTATACTGCGCTGCATGCTGCACGCTCCTCAGAGCAGTCTCAGGTGAAGCCAAGCCACGCCTCTCTGGGTAATATTCATGAGCGGCCACGCCTCCTCGACTTTGTGTCGCAATGTCACTAATGAGTAGGCTTACAGCATTTCAGATTTATTAAAGTGTTTTTTCTTCTGAGAATGCAACGGACTTGTGCATTTATAGGGGATGGAGGGTTAATGTGCGACCGTTGCGACACGGATTGATTCAGTCGCTTCATTTGTATTGGTTGCCATCTAGAGGTTAGTATTAAAAATGCAACATGTAGGGCACGCCGGGGCTAGTTGTCACAGGGGAGGCGGGAAGTCATGACAGCTGTATTTCAGTAAGTATATGACAAGTCATGGCTTGTTTTTTCTAGCAGTTCTGTCCTCCAAAATATAATCTTATGTGTTCTATATATGTTGGATAAAAGATTAACACAAAAGATAGATTTTAATTGGGGAAGTTCACTTTCAGAATAAAAAAATCCTAATAATTTACTCACCCCTATATCATCGAAGGTGTTCAGTCACAAATAAAATTAAGGTCTGAGAAAAACATTTTTCTGCATATAGTGGACTTCAGTGGTGGCCAATGGTTTGAAAGTCCAAATTGCAGTTTCAGTGTATAAACATCATTTTTTAAAAGAAAATAACCAATCATTTCACTAGATAAGATTCCTATTCCTCGGCTGAGATTGTGTAGAGCCCTTTAAGGCTGCAGCAAAACTGCAAACCTGTTGATCCCCATTGAAGTCCACTATATATAGAAAAATCCTCAAATGTTTTCCTCAAAAACCTTAATTTCTTTGCGACTGAAGAAAGAAAGACATGAACATCTTGGATGACTTGGAGGAAATTTTTAATTTGCAAGTGAACTTCTCCTTTAAAAATGTTAATCTCAGGTGAAGGGTATTTTCATATGCTATGGCATATAGTTCTAAACATTGTGGAAATTGTGGAAGATGTCTTACTCTATCAATAGTATATTTTTTTCTTCATTTATATGGTATTTTTATCGAATCAGTAGAGTATTTTCACAACACGTCATCAATCGGCCAATTTCGGTGGCACTGAATGTAAACAATGCCACTGAACTGAACAAAATTTGCATATTTTGCTCATTATTGCTGCTAAAAATGGTCAATTATTGTCATGTTTTTTGGGCTATACTAATTGGTCAGACCAGGAAAACACAGACTGCCAAAAGTTATAACAAATCAAGGAGAAGAATTCAAAAAACTGTCTGAGGAACAAAAGGCGTTTGTGGTTGGCCAAACTGAACCAGGATTTCCAGGGCAAGAATCTTGACAACATTCCTGTTTGTTTTTATCATTTCCAGTCAGGTAGGTGAAGTATTAGGCTGATATCTTAGTTAATACTGCTCGTACATATCTTTACCACCTATTAACTTTAGTTTGTCAAAATATATCGCCCTTTCCTGCTTACTAAGTCCTTCTCTGTATGGCTTAGCAGCTTCCACGTGTTTTTTCCATGGTTTTGACAGCATAAATTAGCAGAACAACGTATTTAGTACATTGACCATGCTGTTGTTTACATCTGGATATCACCAATATGCATTGAGGTAACTGACCAAACCATGACTAAGTACAAACCATATGTAATAAGTTGCCCATAAATATCCCAAATAGTGTGACAAAATATTTTTAATAGGTTTTTTCATTAGTCAAGGCTTAAAAGTATGTATACTTCTGTATTAGGCCATAGGCCTACTAAACTAAAGACCATGCTAAATGTGTACTGTTTAATTGAAATTAATATTATATATGATGACGATTATTTATCAGTGTATTGATCAATTTTATTTTAAATATCATTTGGTTTGGCTGAAATAGGCCTCTGTAAGGCTTGAGTTTGAATTTCTTAGATGTGACCCTGGACCACAAAACCAGTCATAAGTAGCACGGGTATATTTGTAGCAATAGCCAACAATGCATTGCATGGGTCAGAATTATCTATTTGTCTTTTATGCCAAAAATCATTAGGATATTAAGTAAAGATTATGGTCCATAGATATTTAGTAAATTTCCTACTGTAAATATATAAAAACGTAATGTTTGATTAATAGTATGCATTGCTAACAACTTCATCTGGACAAATTTAAAGGCGATTTTCTCAATTTTAAATTTTTTTGCACCCTCAGATTTCAGATTTACATATAGTTGTATCTCGGCCAAATATTGTCCTATCCAAACAAACCATACATCAATGGAAAACGAATCTATTCAGGGTTCAGATGATGTATACATCTCACAATAACCTTACAATACCCTTATGGCTGGTTTTGTGGTCCAGGGTCAGAAATGTCCATACAATAAGAAAACGTGCCCTTTATTAGCTTTTGGAATAGTGGATTCACGCATTTCCTCATTAATTATGCAACAAATTTTGCTGATAGTCAAAATAATGTCCAATTTAAATGCCCACAACAACGTAGTATGCAATATTCTCAGGTTACTAAATGAGTAAGTGCCTGCCTGGCTCTGTTTGTGCGTATGTACGTGTGCAAATGGCAGCTGGAGTGATGATGGGGGGGAGGAGGAGGAGGAGGAAAGACTCATGACGTCACGGGCTTCCTCGTCCAACACATGACATGTTTCGATACAACTGTGAAACCTAGAAACGTTCACGGCGCCTGTATTGATCATCAGGTGATTGTGGCTTTGACATCAGCTCCATATGGTAAGTGTCTCACAGCCGAAAGATCTAACGTTAAAATCTCAGACTCGACTGATCGTATGTTTTCTGATCAGCTGGTTAAGTGTGTCCGTCTACTGGCTGTGACTTGGTACACGTCGCATTGCTTGATATGAAAGCGGATAGCCTGCTAGCGAGCTTAATGTAGAGCGGGATTAGTAGTTTAAAGGGTTATTTAAGGTTTAAAGTGTCACGTCGTGGCTCGAACTCATAGTAGTGGTTTTCCTTCAGCTATTATGTGATTCACTGGACATATTCAAACACTCTCGGTTAAGCGTGCTGAAATACGTTACTATGAGTGAAGTCGCTAATGTCAGCAGCTAGCACAGCTCTGCTAGTGAAATATTGTATCATTATGGTAGTGAATATGTAACAGCGTATTCATTCAAGGCGAAAACTTTCTATTACGGAATTAAGAAATATTAAATGTAATATCAACATAATCGCCGAGTTGACGCAGGCGTTACAGCGTTTTTGGATATCATTTTAACACCTCTGTGTTTATGTGGTTTAAATCGGTAAGTAAGATATTATATATTTGTAGATGTTTCATGTTTATTTACAGGTGTCAGGAGTCTCATAGTGTGTTATCTTTTTTTAGAGCTTCAGGGGTTATTGTTTATAAGGAGAAGGACTACGTAAGATATGAGTTGCATAACTTATATGGTACACTAGTTAATGTAAATATTAAAACATTTTGGTTAAAGGAAATATTATGAAATAAGGAAAGACTTAATTTTACTCAATTATAGGCTATGGCAAATAATAAAAATGTGTATCGCAAAAATATTTTTTGATATAAGGAATTATTATACACTACCAGTCAAACGTTTTTGAACAGTACAATTTTAATGTTTTTTAAAGAAGTCTCTTCTGCTCACCTAGCCTGCATTTATTTGATCTGAAAAACAGTACAATTATGAAATGTTTTTACTATTTAAAATAACTGTTTTCTATTTGAATAGACTTTAAAATGTATTTTATTTCTGTGAATTTTTTTTTCAAAGCTGAGTTTTTAGCATCATTACTCCAGTCACACGATCCTTCAGAAATCATTCTTATATTCTGATTTGCTGTTAAAAACATTTATTATTATTATTATGTTGAAAACAGGTGAGTAGAATTTTTCAGGTTTCTTTGATGAATAAAAAGTTCAGAAGAACAGCATTTATCTGAAATAGAAATCTTTGGTAACATTAGAAATGTCTTTATCATCACTTTTAATCAATCTAAAGCATCCTTGCTAAATAAAAGTATTAATTTCTACAATTTCTTTCACAAAAAGAATGAAAAAAAGACTCCAAGCTTTTGAATCGTAGTGTATAATGTTACAAAAGCTTTTTATTTCAGATAAATGCGGATCTTTGGATCTTTCTATTCATCAAAGCATCCTGAAAAAATGTACTTAACTGTTAAATATTGATGATAAAATGGTTGAATGTATTAGAATGATTTCTGAAGGATATTGTGATGAAGACTGGAGTAATGATGCTGAAAATTCAGCATTGAATGAAAGGAATATATTTAAAATATATTTAAATAGTTATTTTAAATAATGCAAATATTTCAAAATATGTTTTTATGTCTTTTTTTGCTGTACTTTGGATCAAATAAATGCATGCTTGGTGAGCAGAAGACACTTCTTTTATAACAATAAAAATCTTTAACATTTGACTGGTAGTGTATATAATCTCTCTCTCTTTAGCTGTTGGTTTTACGGTATAGGTGTTAAAGCATTTGTTTAAAAAGGGTGTGAATGTTTGATGTGTTTCGGTCAAATAAAAGTCTCTTACGTCTATGTGAGATTAGTTCCCACGCATCCTGTTGCTCTGGAGAGCAGACACAGGTGGACAACCTGTCAGTGTAACACAGCTCTGCCAAAACGCTGGTCTTTTGCACCGTGGCACTTGATCTCTTGTTGGATCAAAGATTGCTGAATCGTATCGGCTGGGAAGCAGCCACCTGTCCTTTAGAGATGAGATGAGAATCACCGCATGCAACGCGATCCAGTCAAGTGTGTTTTGCTTCGCCGCTTAGATCAGATGAAAATCAGGCCCAGGAGTAACAAGTTCACTCATATGTTTAGAGTAGTTTAACTATGCATAACTGTAATGCATTGTTCTCTCAAAGAGCTGGGGGCAAGGTTATTTTAAAGTTGTTTTAACTATAAGATCGGGGTGTTTTCAAAGAATCCCAGGACTTGTGTGAGCTTGCAAAGCATATGAGCATCAGGTGTGCTACCTAGAAAGCATTTCAGTTTGCTTTTTGCCGTGCCATGTGTGCCAGGTTTGTGGTTGGTGAGGCTGGTGGTGATATTTGTGAAAGGTTGTCACGGATGTCCAATAGTATAGGAATAAAGGATTCACTGTGCGTGAGGAAATTCACATGACTCTGGCACAGTCCGCTCCACCCTACTATTGGAAACCGCTCAATATTTGATAGCAATCGCAGGCCTCAGCCTACACTAATTCTGCTCAGGTTACATCTCTCATCAGACCCCAGAGAAATCTCTGGACTGAATAACAATGTTTGTTATTGTCGTCTTTGAAGCTGGGATGAGATCATCCAGCTCATTAAAATCTAAAGTTCATGTGCAATTACACTTCTCAGTGGGATTTATAGTGATTTTTTTCCTGCTTAAAATGGTTTTACAGGCACACTATGGAGGTGTGACCTGAAAGTACTGTAGAACTGTTCACATGACACTTTTTGAAGAAGTCAAGGCTGTTTTTGTTATTATGAATATGGAAAATGGGCTGCCTTCTTCTCAAATTCCCCATAACACTCTCCATGGAAAAATACGAAAGCCCTTTTCCAATTCATTTTTGATTTGAGAGACTTATTTTGAAACAAATTACATATGCTTTATAATTTCATACTTAATAGCAGGGTTCGTACAAGGTGCTTAAAGTACTTAAATTTGACTTTTTGAAAATTAAGGCCTGGAAAACCTGGAAAAGTAGCAATATTCTGAAGAGGTACTTGGAAAAGTGCTTGAAAGACAATGTACCTATGATTTTTTTAATAAGCACATATATTTTTACTCAAAATTCACTCACTTAAAAAAAAAACATACTTTTTTTGTTGCCTATTTTAGTTTTATGACATAAAACTATTACCGGTAAGCTAAACCAGTAGCTGAAGACGCAAAAAAAGGTTCAATTGAGTGAGTCATTAAAGGGGTCATCGGATGCCCATTTTCCACAAGTTCATATGATTCTTTAGGGTCTTAATGAAAAGTCTATAATATACTTTGGTTAAAAATTCTCAATAGTAGTGTAATAAAACACCCTTTTACCTTGTCAAAATCAGCTCTGCAAAAACTCTACTTATTTTATTGCATGGTCTCTTTAAATGCAAATGAGCTCTGCTCGCCCCGCCCCTCTCTGATGTAGGATTATGAGCCGTAATGTTTACTTTAGCTGCATTTAGCCACGTTTAGCAGTGATACTTGCCAACAAGCACATTATTAAGAAAGTCCGTTTGCAAAGATGCATAAAAAACCCTTATACTCACTTCTGCTGTGGATGAAGCTGCATCAGGAATGATTCACACGAACTAGACTCCTATGTAGATCAGGATCTGCGCTTTCCTTTTTAAAAACGAAAGTAACGTTAATCCTTTGCATCTTCAGCAGCTCAGATGTCGGGAGTAAATGACTACTGCTATGTTCATTGCAGGGATGGAAATTAACTTTTTTGTCCACTGGCCAGTGTGGCTGGTGGATTTCAAAATCTACCAGCCACTAAATGTTTTTACCAGCCACTTTATGTTTTTAACCGACAATGTGTAGCTGCATGTGAAAATTAATACTACAAGATCTACTATACTTGAGCAGTTTATTTATTCTCAAGTCTCAATAAAACACTGACATTTTAACCAAATTTTTCTATCATGAAACACATTTGGCAGGTGGCGGGTGCTAATTTCCATCCCTGGTTCATTGTTACATCCAACAAAAGAACACCTCAATCGCTCAATCTGAGTCATTCTTGTCTTCCCCTGCACCTGAGTCGACACAATGGCGATCGGAGTCGGACTCTTTCAGCTCGGTCAGGGCGCGTCTAAGGTGCTCATGTCAATCAACTGTCGTGGGAGCGGCCTCTGTCTGTGTGCCGTCACATTAAAAAAATACCACTGGGTGGATTTTTATCATTGTAGGGTGGTTGTGTACACAAACTGCCAACACACAGTAATGTTCAAACAACATGTAAAAGTGAGTTTTGCATCCAATGACCCCTTTAAGAACCTGCTCTGAAGTTCCGATCTAAATCAAATAATTTGCAATATTCGACTTAAGGTTCCGATCATTATTCCGATCGGGACTTCGGAGCGTGAATCTTGAATCATTTGATTTAGATCGGTACTTCGGAGGGGGTTTCGCAAATTTTTTGCTTTAGAATCAAAACCTAGGAGCGCGGATTGTGAATCATTTAATTCAGATAGGACTTGACTTTTTTTTTTTTTTTTTTTTCAGATTTTTTTTTCTTAAACAGTAGAAAACATCAAACCATAATTGAGATCTCTGATTGAAGTCCTTGAAAATCAAAAAAGTAGTGCTTGAAAAGTTTTATTTTACATGATCTGTACGAACCCCGTAATAGCCACAGTTTGCTTGCTTAACCATGTAAAAGCTGTGATTAAACATCTTTGGTGATGTTTTCCCCTCAACTTTCCCATACATTATCATTATTTTAGTTACAAGGAGGTTTCCTTCTTCCGTCTTTAGCCTGTTTTTCCAGATTCATATTAAGCAAAGTGCTGAATCATTAAAACAAAGCTAAAGCCGCTTGATAATGTAATACAGATGCTTTCTCATTGGTTTGGCCGTTGTCCAGTTACACTCTCTGAATCTAATTCAAGTAATGGTAATTTCTATACTTAAAACAGCTGACAGATGTTATCCAGACTCATATTTTACAGAATAATAGACGGCTTGGGTTTGAACTGGTTGGTTTGTGTTGGTGTCTGTCTGTTCGCAGGGGTGGATAGAGCGATGACCCCACCCTGCCTGGCCTGTGGGACGTGTAGAGTGCTGCGTGGGCTGGAAGAGCGAAGAGAAGTAGCAAAGGATGGGAAGGAGGGTATGGGGCCTCTGCCAGGGCATCCCTACGGCTGTGCTTTATGGCTCCCTGGCTCTGTTCGTCTCCATTCTCCACAATGTCTTCTTACTGTATTATGTGGAGACCTTTGTGTCTGTTTACAAGATTGACAAGTTGTCATTTTGGGTGGGAGAGGTAGGTGTATTTAATGGTATCTTCAATTACTATTATTATAATTATTATTATTTTTATTTTTTTTAATCTGTATTAATTAATTATCTGTTTAAGAATTTCTTTACAAAAATACTACACAAATCATTTTTAAATATTTTTAAATGTTATCAATTTCAAAGTTTGGGGTCAGTAATTTTTTTTTTATAAATTATTATTTTTTTATTGAAATTATTGAATTAAATTATGTATTTTTTATTTTATTATTTTTATTATTGTTTTATTATTTTTTTATATTATATTTATTAAGGTCCTATATATAATACTATTATGTATATTATTATTATTATTTCTTTTTAAGGATCTTAATATGTAAGAGTTTGTAAGAGTTTCTTTACACAAATACTACAAAAATAATAAAATGGAAAAAAAAAATTAATTCCTTTCCAAAGTTTGTAGTCAATAAGATTTTTATTCTAAATTGTTACTTTTTATTAAAAAAGAATAATTGAATAAATAATTTATTTTTAATATTATTTCCATTATTATTTTATTGTGTTATTTTGTTTGTTATTATTTAAAAAAGGAATCTTAATATGTAGTTCTCTATGTAAAAGTTTCTTTACAAAAATACTACAGAAATTAAAGAATTAAATATTTAAAAAAAATTAGAGATTTTTAACTGTTTGCCATTCCAAAGGTTTTTTCTAAATTATTACTTTTATTTAATAAATATTAATTGATTAAATTACTTATTTTGTTTTATTTTTGTTTTTATTATTATTAGTATTATTACAAATATTAATTATTTAATTATTAATTATTTAATATTATTATTTAAAATATAATCTTAATATATAATTGTCTGTGTAAGAATTTCTTTTTAAAAATACTACAAAAATTAACCAATATAATATTTTTTAAAAATGATAGATTTTTAAGTGTTTGCCATTCCAAAGTTTTTTTTTCAGTTATTACTTGTATTGAGCAAATATTATTTGAGTAAAATATTTATATTTTTTATTTCTTTTTTGTTATTATAAAAAAAAACAATCTGTAATTGTCTATGTAAGAATTTCTTTACAAAAATACTACAAAAAAAATAAAAATTAAAAAGTTATAAAATTTTAAGTTTGCCATAATTTTTTCTAAATTATTACTTTTACTGAGCAAAGAATAATTGATTAATTTATGTATTTTTATTATTTTATAATTTGTATTATTATTATAATTAAAAAAATAATAATCTTAATATGTAATTGTCTACAAGAATTTCTTAACAAAAATTCTAAATATTATAGATAGATTTTTAAATATCTATATTATAAGTTTGGGGTCAGTAAGATTTTTTTTTCTAAATTATTACTTTTATTGAGCAAAGATAAATTGATTCAAATATTTGTCATTATTATTATTATTGTTATTTAATATTTTTATTATTATTTAGGAAATGTTTGAATAGTACAGTATATTATAATATTTTAAATACTTAAATATATTTGACTAAAATGCAATATATTTTTTCTGTTATATTGTTTCTTATCATAGACTGTGTTTCTGATATGGAATAGCCTGAACGACCCTCTTTTTGGCTGGCTGAGTGACCGTTCATTCCTGAGCTCTCCTCAGTAAGATCATTCAGTGGTTTAAATTGGAAATCCATATTTCAGTAGGTACACATGTCATTAAAATATGTGCGTTTGATTACTCAGATCTGGGTCCCAGATCACATCCCCTGAGGTGGTCCTGAAGCGTCTACAGGCACTCTCCCGCAGCGGGCCTCTCTTCGCCCTCTCGTTCCTGGCCTTCTGGGTGGCCTGGACCTGGCCTGGACTGCAGTTCCTCATCTGCCTGTGCCTTTACGATGGCTTCCTCACGGTGGTCGACCTCAACCACAACGCCCTCCTGGCCGACCTGGCCGTGTCTGCACATGACCGCACGCGCCTCAACTTCCACAGTTCCCTGTTCAGTGCGATAGGCTCGCTGTCCGTCTTTCTCTCGTACTCCTTCTGGAACAAGGAAAACTTCTACTCCTTCAGACTCTTCTGCGTGACTCTAGCCGCTTTCTCAATGCTAGGCTTTTTTGTGGTTTCACGTCTCCTGAAGCACCGGTTTCAGAACGAAGTCCTGCAACGCAAGAACGACAGCCAAGCACTCACTGAGTAAGAGTGTTATTGTTTCGCAGTGTTAAATGTTACTTGTCGTTTAGCAGTTACTTTTCATCTGAAGCAATTTACACCACACTAATTGCAGAGCCGGTCCCCGTGGAGCAACCTGGGGTTAACTGCCTCGCTCATGGGAGGAATGTTGACAACTCTGGAACCATAACCAGCACAGCCTCTTAAAGGAATATATACCCAAAAATGATCATT
This sequence comes from Garra rufa, assembly GCF_049309525.1. Classification (NCBI taxonomy): domain Eukaryota; kingdom Metazoa; phylum Chordata; class Actinopteri; order Cypriniformes; family Cyprinidae; genus Garra; species Garra rufa. Next base: position 32,665,030 of record NC_133382.1, on the reverse strand, counting down.
TTGGCATCATTTACTCAACAACATAGTTGTGACCCTGGACCAGAAAAACATAAGTAGCACTGTATATTTGTAGCAATGGGCAACAATACTTGTATGGGTCAAAATTATCAATTTTTTTATGCCAAAAATCATTAGGATATTAAGTAAAGATCATGTTCCATGAAGATATTTTGTATATTTCTTATCGTAAATATTAAAACTTAATTTTGATTAGTAATATGCATTGGAAAGAACTTCATTTGGACAACTTTAAAGCCGTTTTTCCCTAATATTTTGATATTTTTTGCACCCTCAGATATTTTTAAATAGTTGTATCTCAGCCAAATGTTGTCCTATCCTAACAAACCAATGGAACAAATAATGGAAAGCTTCTTTATTCAGCTTTCAGATCAAATCTCAATTTCAAAAAATTTACCCTTATGACTGGTTTTGTGGTTCAGGGTCACATTTTTCCAACTTATATTATTTTCTACTATAAAAAAGGAGTATGATGTAATGTAATATATAATATCCAAGCTTCTGTTTTCTGTACAAAGAAAAGTACATGATTATTTGTACAAAAAGAACCATAAATTAGTGTATTACAGTCTATACTTTAGTCTGATCTTTACATAATGGATGGTCATATGACTTCACAACAGTGTTATTTTAGTATAATAGCATTATCTATCTATCATCTATATATATATAGAGAGAGAGAGAGAAAGAAAGAGAGAATATTTTTCTATTTTCATTTCAATTTTAGTTGAAGTTTTAGTCATTTTGTTAGTTTTGTATTTTATTTGAGATGTTTATTTTTCAAGTAACAATTTTTATGGTTTTAGTTAACCACATTAACCTTGGTTGAGTTAAGGTTTTTTTTATTTTTATTTTAAAAAAAAATTTATTATAATTTTCGCAGACACGAAAAAAATCAGTAGCAGACAAACAGACCCTTTATATAGCAATCTGTGCAATATGTAAAATGAAGCACAAACATAAGACAAAAAAGGAGAATGACGGTATACAAGACCAACGTATCCTACAAAAAGTAATCACAATAGTGATAAAAAAAAGATTGCTACCAATCTAAAGTAAAAGCTTCCCACATCTTGTCAAATTTTTCCAGTTCCCAGATATGGTGTATCTGATTATTTCCAGATGTAAAGTAGAAGTCCAGTTACCCAGTTTCTTCTACAAAAGCAGAATAACTTTCTTAGCTACAATCATACCATATTGGACAGGTAACCGTACCATATTTAGGATGCATTTTAACTTGGGTTTATAATAGAAATCACGATTCAATTTCATGTTTCATGAAAGAAAGAGCTTTTTTTATTTTATTACTAAAAGCTGCTTTTTGTAACAGTATAGCACCGCTTATTCTTGTCTAGCATTTAAAATGGCTTCAATTAAATTTTTATTAACAAATCAAAGAGTATATATGTGACCATGGATCACAAAACCAGTCTTAAAGGGATAGTTCACCCAAAAATGAAAATTTGATGTTTATCTGCTTACCCCCAATGCATCCAAGATGTAGGTGACTTTGTTTCCTCAGAAAAACACAAACGAAGATTTTTAATGAAAACCGGTGTTGTCTGCCAGCCTTATCATGGACGTGGATGGGCACCAAACCTCTAAAAGTAAACAAAAACATGCACAGACAAATCCAAATTACACCCTGCGGCTCGTGACGATACATTGATGTCCTAAGACACGAAACGATCAGTTTTTGTGAGAAACTGAACAGTATTTATATCATTTTTTACCGTTGATCCACAGCCACGTCCATCTGTCCTGAGCACGAGTTTGTCATCAGTCACGTCACATGTGCACGCGCTCTGTCGTAGAATACGCAAACGCCGGAAGCGATCTGTCGCATGAATACGACACTCATTGTTTACACAGTGCACAGAGATTGTGGGTATAGCGGCTATTCAAAATGGTAATTACTTGCGCGTATCCTGATTGTTTAAACCGATTTAAAGCTAAAAGATTACGTTTGCTTGCACAAACTCATCCGGGACTTTTCACTGATTTCCCCTTATGGCGTTTGCGTATACTACGCCAGAAGCGCGTGCACATGTGACGTGACTGATGCCAAACTCGTGCTCATGACAGATGGACGTGGCTGTGTATCAAAGGTAAAAAATGACATAAATACTGTTCAGTTTCTCACAAAAACCGATCGTTTTGTGTCTTAAGACATCAATGTATCATCACGAGTCGCAGGGTGGAATTTGGATTTGTCTGTGCATGTTTTTGTTTACTTTTAAAGGTTTGGTGCCCATCCACGTCCATAAGGCTGGCAGACCGCACCGGTTTTCATTAAAATTCTTCGTTTGTGTTTTTCTGAGGAAACAAAGTCACCTACATCTTGGATGCATTGGGGGTAAGCAGATAAACATCAAATTTTCATTTTTGGGTGAACTATCCCTTTAAGTAGCATGGGTGTATTTGCAGCAATAGCCAAAAATATGTTGTGTCCAAATTATCGATTTTTCTTTTATGCCAAAAATCATTAGTAAGAAATTAATTAGCAAGTAAAGATGTTCCATGAAGATATTTTGTAAATTTCCTACTGTAAATATGTCAACTTAATTTTTGATTAGTAATCTGCTTTGCTAAGAACTTCATTTGGACAACTTTAAAGGCAATTTACTCAGTATTTAGATTTTTTTGCACCCTCAGATTCCAGATTTTCAAATAGTTGTATCTCTGCCAAATATTGTCCTATCCTAACAAACCATACATCAATGGAAAGCTTATTTAGATGCTGTCAGACTTTTTACTAATAATACAAACTTTTTAATAATGTATTTTTTTTTCCCCTAAACTTTTTTTGTTCTTTTTGTTGCTTCCCTTATAGACTGAGTGTTGGTGAGGCTCCTTTTACCTCACCTGAGAAGCCAGTCACTCTTGGGGAATATCTAAAGCAGCTGTCACGCCACAAGAACTTCATGTGGTTTGTTTCTATGAACCTAGTACAGGTAAATATGAGAATACATGCTCAAAAGACAAAGCTAAAGTGGTATTTTCTGTAATCATCCAATTAGAGATCCAATTATACATGTTTTTTTTTTTCTCTACCCCATCATCTGCAGGTGTTCCACTGCCATTTCAACAGCAATTTCTTTCCTCTGTTTTTGGAGCACCTCCTGTCAGACCGTATCTCTGCCTCCACTGGATCCTTCCTGCTGGGTAAGACAAAAAGAAATCATTCACATTCACTGTTTTTATACAGTTGAAGTCAAAAGTTTACATACACCTTGCAGAAAGGTTCTTTATTTTACCAAAATGCATGTTAGTTTTTATTTAGTTCTGACCTGGATAAGATATTTCACATAAAAGATGTTTTAATAAGTCCACAAAAGAAAACAATAGTTGAATTTATATAAATGACCCTGTTCAAAAGTTTACATCCCCTTGATTCTTAATACTGTGTTGTTACCTGAATGATCCACAGCTGTGTTTATTTTTGTTTAGTGATAGTTGTTCATGAGTCCCTTGTTTGTCCTGAACAGTTAAACTGCCTGCTGTTCTTCAGAAAAATCTTTCAGGTCCCACAAATTATTTAGTTTTTCAGCATTTTTGTGTATTTGAACCCTTTCCAACAATGACTGTATGATTTTGAGATCCATCTTTTCACACTGACGTCAACTGAGGGACTCGTATGCAACTATTACAAAAGGTTCAAACGCTCACTGATGCTTCAGAAGGAAAAACAGCATTAAGACCCGGGGGGTGAAAACTTTTTGAATTTGAAGATGCTAAATTTAACTTATTTTGTCTTCTAAGAAACACGTAAGTATCTTCTGTAGCTTCTGAAGGGTAGTACAAAATGAAAAAAATATGATATTTAGGCAAAATAAGAAAAATGTTACACGCCTTCATTCTGTTCAAAAGTTTTCACCCCCGGCTCTTAATGCATCAGTGAGTGTTTAACCCGTGATACAGTGGTGCATTTTATATTTCATTTTCTTTTTCTATTTTCCTGTGACGCAGGCATTTCTTACATTGCACCTCATCTGAACAATCTCTACTTTTTGACGCTGTGCCAAAGACTGGGTGTCTACCAGGTTGTCCGTGGGCTCTTCTTCCTGAAGCTGACCCTCAGCGTAGCCATGCTGTTAGCCGGGGCGGACCACGTGTACCTGCTCTGCATCTTTATTGCTAGGTGAGAAATGAACAGTCAACGAACCCTTTTGCTTTCAGACTACAGGTGTTCTGCCTCATGTATGATACGAAACTCCAAACATTATGTTTTGGTTATTAGTTTTTTTTTTTTAAAGGAGCAGGTGTGCTTTTGTTTGCTAGCAAATACATGTTGGTTCGAGACGTGAAACAGAACTTATTTCCATGCTAACAGACCAAGGACACATGCTGAGAGAAAACACATGTCCTTTCTGTATTGTTACTGTGAACTATATGACTTTGCAAAACAGGAAGAAAAGTTATAATTATGTATTTAAAAAATGAGAATGTAATCAAGCAACAGTATGTTTAAGTAAAATTGTTTAATTATTGTGAAAAAGAGAATTTTTTGATGTGCTGGTCTATCACTTTGACAAGAAAAAACACATTTTCACCATTTATGAAAGCAATAGTTTACCCAAAAATGAAAATTCTGTCATTAATTACTCACCCTCATGTCATTTCAAACATGTGAGACCATTGTTCATCTTTGAAACATAAATTAAGATATTTTGATGATATTCAAAAGCTTTCTGACCATGCATAGCCTGTCACGTGGACTATTTTAATGATGTCCTTACTACCTTTCTGGGCCTTAAATGCGTCAGTTGTCATAAAGCTCTTGGATTTCATCAAAAATATCTTAATTTGTGTTACAGGTCTTATAGGTTTGGAATGACATGAGGGTCGTAGTAATTTATGAAGTAATAATGACAGAATTTTCATTTTTGGGTGAACTATCCCTTTAAGTTGATTAATAAAATGATACAGTTGAGAACAGATTTAGAAAATTTTTGATCAGCATTGTCTTTTGTCTGTTTTTGTTATTTTATTGCATTGTTTGAATCTTTCCATAGCAATCGCGTCTTCACCGAGGGCACTTGTAAACTTCTGAACCTGGTGATCACAGACTTAGTGGATGAGGACTTTGTGTTGAACCGCCGACAACAAGCAGCTTCTGCCTTGCTCTTTGGTATGGTTGCCTTGGTAACTAAGCCTGGACAGACCTTTGCCCCTCTCATTGGTACCTGGCTGCTGTGTCTCTACACAGGTGCGTGTGCAGTGAATAAACATGCAGTACATGTAACATTCACATTTAGTTCGTACATTGAATTATTTAGCAGTTGCTTTTATCTGAAGTGACTTAGAAATGAAGGAAAACAAAGCAAATGTTTCAGACAGAAGCCAACAACAAAGAGTCTGTATAATAAAGCTGGAATTGTACTTATTGTTTGACACAATATATTACAATATATTTACACTTATTATATATAATTATTATTACAGTTTAAAATAATAGTTTTTATTAATATATTTTAAAATATAATTTATTCCTGTGATGCAAAGTTGAATTTTCATCAGCCATTACTCCAGTCTTCAGTGTCACATTATCCTTCAGAAATCATTCTAGTATGCTCATTTTTTGCTTTTATTATCAATGTTGGAAACGGATTTGCTGCTTAATATTTTTTGGGAACCTGTGATTTTTTTTTTTTTATCAATAAAAAGTTAAAAAGAACAGCATTTATTCAAAATAGAAATCTTTTCTAACAATATAAGTCTTTGCTATCACTTTATCAATTTAACATCCTTGGTGAGTAAAAGTAATAATTTCTTTCAAAAAAGAAAGAATAAAAATTTACTAACCACAACATTTTAAATGGTAGCTTATATTTTTACAAATGATTTCGATTTTAAATAAATGCTGTTCCTTTTAACTTTTAATTTATTAAGTATCACGGGTTCCAACTAAATATTAAGCAGCACAACTGTTTTCAACATTGATAATATATCAGCATATTAAAATCATATCTCTTTGTATCAATTTAACATCCTTGATGAATAAAAGTATTAATTTCTTTCAAAAAAAGAAAGAATAAAAATTTACTGACCACAACATTTTAAATGGTAGCTTATTTTGGTAACACTTTACAATAAGGTTCATTAGTTACACATTAGTTAACCACATTAGTTAACATGAACTAATAATGAACTGCACTTATACAGCATTTATTAATCTTTGTTAATGTTAATTTCAACATTTACTAATACATTATTAAAATCTTGTTGACATTAGTTAATGCATTGTGAACTAACATGAACAAACAATGAACAACTATATTTTTGTAAACTAACATTATTAAAGATTAGTAAATACAGTAACAAATGTGTGGCTCATCGTTAGTTCATCTTAGTTAATACATTAACTAATGTTTAACTAATGAACCTTTTTGTAAAGTGTTACCCTTATTTTTTACAAATGATTTCTATTTTAAATAAATGCAGGTTTTTTTTTTTTTTTTTTTACTTTTTATTTATTAAGTATCGCAGGCTCCAACAAAATATTAAGCAGCACAACTGTTTTCAGCGTTGATAATAAACGTTTTAGCGTTTTACGTTAAAGTAATATTTCACAATATTACTGGTTTTTTTTTTCTGGATTTTTTTTTATCAAATAAATGCACCCTTGATGAGCATAAACGACTTTAAAAAAACATTTATTTATTTTTGTATTTTTGTAAATGTATTTCGAAACTTAAGTTGCATGTAAAAATGTGTGAAATTTAATGCATTAAACAACAAAATATTAAACCAAATTGCATTTACTTTAGAGAACAAGCACATATTTCAAGCACAAAATTCACAAAAAGCAGGTTTAAATTGAAATTACACTACTGTTTAAAGGTTTGGGGTTAGCAAGTCTCTTCATTTATTGGATTAAAATATTGTAAAAAAACAATAATATTTCTGCATTTTAAAATAGATTTTCTATTTGAATACATTTTTTTATAAATATTGCTGTAATAGCAAAGCTATTCAGCATCCTTACTTTAGTCTTCAGTGTCATATGATCCTTCAGACATCATTCTAATAGGCTGTACTCAAGAAGCATTTCTTTGATTCTTTGACGATTAAAAAAAGTGTATTTGTGACCCTGGACCACAAAACTAGTCATAAGGGTCTTTTTTTTATTTTTTTATTGAGATTTATACATCATCTGAAAGCTGAATAAATAAGATTTCCATAGGGCAATATTTGACAGGGATAAAACTATTTAAAAATCTGCAATCTGAGGGTGCAAAAAAATCTAAATATTGAGAAAATCGCCTTTAAAGTTGTTCAAATGAACTTCTTAGCAATGCGTATTACTAATCAAAAATTAAGTTTTGACATATTTGCAGTAGGAAATTTACAAAATATCTACGGAACATGATCTTTACTTATATCCTAATGATTTTGGCATTAAAAAATAGGTGTATTGTTGACTATTGCTACAAATATACCCGTGCTACTTAAGACTGGTTTTGTGGTCCAGGGTCACATTTGTGTCTCATCATCCCTTATTGTTTTCCAGGATATGACATCTTCGAGAGAAACTCGATGGCAGAGACACCGGTTGCAGCTCCTGCGCTTCCTGTCCCACTGCGTCAGGGTTGCTTTTACCTACTGGTGTTTGTGCCCATTACCTGCGCCCTTTTACAGCTCCTGGCGTGGTCTCGTTTCACTCTGCATGGACGGCGTCTACAAAACATCAAGACCCTAAGGCAGGGTGCCCAACACAGCCACCTTATTGATGTCAAGGCTATCTAATGTTCTTGTATGCATGAGAAGAGGAAGGAAAGATGAGTCGTGGATATTCCCCAAGACCAGGCGTGCTGCCAACACACCCTGAATGGAGAATGGTGACGCCAAATACTGCAAGAGACACTTAAGAAAGAATGTACGGTCCCGTCCTTATCGAAACCTGCCTTAATTTGCTATGTTGGGTATTTATATTGAGTATGTGACCAAAAATGAATAGACATTTTTAACCAGTATCGTGGTTTGGGACCATATTGAACAGTACTGCCCCCCAAACCTCCTTCAATGTATAGTTATATGGGTTTATAATCAAGCCAAATCAAATCACATCTCTCTTGCCTGTATGTTTTAACATTATGTGAAGAATTACACTGTGTTCTGAGAAAAGGGCATGTTTACTAAGTTCAGCAGCATTCCAGGGATACATGATATATGGAATTGCATGGATATCTGTGGTGTTTTCTTTTATACCGTCAGGACTTAGGTCTTTGTAATTCGGCCAGATGTTGAAGTTGTTTTGTGGCCAGTAACATCTGTTTTATATAACTTTTTAAAATTCATTCAGTTACACATTGCTATCAATGATTATTATTATTACTGAAAAAGTACGTATATATTACAGTTCACATGAATGTGTGTTGTACTAGCATGTAAACTAACTTATTTTTGTACCAAATGTCCAATTTCACTTTATTTTTGTGTTTTAGAAGCGAGTTGTCAAGACGGTAATCAATTCCTTGACCAGTCTGATGTTAAAATACAAATTGACTTCTCAAAGTTACAGAAATAGTTTTATATAAGGGTTTTCCAAATTAAAATTTTTATTGGCAAATTTATATTCTTAACTTTTAGTAGAAATGCCATTTTTGACACATTCATCAACTGCATTTTCTGTATGATCATAGCAAAAAAAAAAAAAAAAAACGTCTCAATATTTTAGACGTTAGAAGGTTATTTTTTTTGTTCATCAACTACTTGTTGGGGCACAATGAGCACATCTGATATTTACATATTCATATTTTATGGTTATTTATTGTAGGAAACATTTCAGTTATCTTGGAAAATGTTCACATTTTCACACAAACGTGTCGGTTGTACGACTTATTTTAGTGCTTTTGCCCACTGTTCAAAAATTTTTGCTTGCAAATAAATGTTGTTTTATAATAGTATCAATGTGATGTTCTTGTCTTTGCCAAATAAATACTTACATTTTGTCTTAAATAAGACAAAATTGTAGGTACTGGTTCAGTATTAACCCATTCAAACTCTAAAATTTATTTTTCGGTTCATTATCGGCCATATTGACAGCACTGAATGTAAACAATACTACTCAACCGAGTGAAACTCGCATATTTTGCTGATTATTGCAGCTGAAAATGGTAAATTATTGTCATGTTTTGGGCTGTACTAATCGGTCAGACCATGAAAAACATTTGGAGTACTATAGACTGCCAAAAGTAATAAAAATCAAGGAAAAGAGTGCAAAAAACTGTCTGAGGAACAAAAAGCATTTGTTGCTGGCCAAAGTGAACTGAAGGATTTCCAGGGCAAGAATCCTGTAAACATTCATGTTTGTTCTTATCATTTCTGGTCAGGTAGGTGAAATATTAGGCTAATATCTTAACGAATACTGCTTGTACTTATCTTTACCATCTATTAACTTTAGTTTGTCGTAATATTCCTGTTTACTAAGCACTTCCATATGATTCAGCAGCTTCCACAAGTGTTTGTCCATGGTTTAGACCGTATAAATTAGCATAACAATGTATTCAGTAGTACATTACCATGCAATGCATGCTGTTTACATCTGAGTATCGCCAATATGGCCGCACATCCAGGTAACCAAATCGTGAGGTAAGTTAAAACTGTCTATAAAAGAGAAAATAATTAAACACATAATACATAATAGGTTTTAGTCAGTACGTCCATTTCGGCACTGTAGCATTGATCATTGGTGTATATCACATAAAATAAATAAGTTTAAACCTGGTGTATGCATATAAATACCAGAATAATCCAACTAAATGAGGCACCACATGACTAGGTAGGTGCAGGTTTCAAATTACTTTTGTTTAATTGGTTCCCATGAGAACACAGCACACATAAAGAAAAGCCTCGGGAGTTTTCAGCTTTCGGTCCTTTTGTCTACAAGGTTGTGAGATATACCCATTGTGGTTGTTAATTATTTGTAAAAACACGTACAGTACGAGCAAGTGCTCGTCAACTCAACATTTATTATTAGAGATTGAGAATGTGACTTCTTTTTTCCTGTACTGTCTACGTCACCTGTCGGATATTTGAGTAGTTTCCTATGTGGGAAGGACTGGATTAGGTCAGCGAATTTAACAAATTCATTTCATTAAAGTTCGAGTGAGAAATCCCCGTAATCCCCCCTTCTCACCCATTCCCTGAACTGATCATGTTTTTGGTGATGACGAAGCTCTCTTAAAAGGGCAACAACAATTGCTTTAAACTATTCAATGAAACCTATTCAATGGGAATGTAGAGCTAGTTATAGATTGAAAATTTATAAAAAAAAAAGGTCTCTCTGTAATAAACTCATCAAGTTAACAAACTTAAATTCTCACATATTTTAAAATAAATAAGGCTCATTAATAAAAGTGGGTCCATACTTGTGTATCTACCAAACAATTTTCACATTACTCAGAACAGACGTAGTAACGTTTTGTTCATGAAAGCATTGTATTTGAACAAATGTTTTGAATGAATCATTCTCTTTCACTTCCAAGCTCTGAATCATAATTTTTGCCTCCATTTGAAGCCAGAGACACCTTTCTTGTTTTCCCACTTTTAAAGGGATAGTTCACCCAAAAAATTAAAATTCTGTCATTAATTACTTACCTTCATGTTGTTCCAAACCGTAATTTTACGAAACTACAAAAGTACTTTTTGTTGCACAAAATAACTAAAATAACTTTATTGAACAATTCTTCTCCTTTCATCACCCTAGCCCATTTTAGAGAGTATCAGAATTTAGAGGAAAGAATGTGTATGTCACAATACTCTCCAAAATGGCGCTAGTGTGCGCGGAGAAAATTAAATAGTAATAAAGTTGTAATTAATTTTTTTTGCACACAAAAATTATTCTCGTAGCTTCGTAAAATTACGGTTGAACCACTGATTTGATGATTTTGTCGATGTTCTTGGTACCTTTCTGGGCCTTGAACGTGGTTGCATTCCTGTCTGTGCAATGTCTGAGAGCTCTCGGATTTCATCAAAAATATCTTCATTTGCGTTCTGAAGATGAACGAAGCTCTTACATGTTTGGAACGACATTAGAGTGAGTAATTAATGACAGGATTTTCATTTTTGAGGTGAACTATGCCTTTGAAGACTGACTATAACATGAGCCAATAGATTTGTAGACACACAAATCTTATAAATTTGGAATAAAAATTAATCAAAAATAATAATACTTGTGAACAATCTTCTCAAAATGCACAAATGACAAATGGTAAGCAGGAAAGGGTGCAACATTTTGACGAACTAAAGTAAATAGGTGGTAAAGACACAGTATGAGAAGTATTAATTAAGATATTAGCCTAATATTCCACCTACCTGACTGGAAATGACAAGAACAAACAGGAATGTTGTTAAAGGTTCTTGCCCTGGAAATCCTTCAGTTCAGTTTGGCCAACCACTAACGCCTTTTGTTCCCTTAGACAGTTTTTTGCACTCTTCTTCTTGATTTGTTTTGATTTGGACCTTTCTATAGTAATGTTACTCCAAATGTTTTTCCCAGTCTGACTGATAAGTACAGCCCAAAACACGACAATAATTCATTTTCAGCAGCAATAATCAGCTAAATATGAGTTTTGTTCAGTTCAGTGCCATTGTTTACATTCAGGGCTGATAAATGAAATTGAAAAGCTAATTCCAACTATAAATAATTATTCAAAAATATCAATATACGACAAAGTGAATGAATCACTTCAATAAACGACTCAAAAGATTCGACTCGCTGAATCGAAATCCCCCTAATCTTCGCGTTATTCCCCTATGTACATGCCCTTTTAAACCAAGCTCCGCCTTGTTGCTCGACGCCCCTCCTTTTTGCATGTCAAAGCATTGATGAGTCACGTGATTGGCGGAGTGGTCGTTGAGAGGGGAGGAGCGAGTGTGAAGCTCTGTGTGTATTGAAACTCTCTTTTCTGTCCCTGCATTCCAACCCTCATCAAAGCCTGAACGAGAGACGAGGGAAAACCATAAATAATACCATGGTGAGATCGGCCCGTTTTGAGGATCGACCCATGGATGCGCGTTCTCAGGATTCGGCCGCGATAGGATTCGGAAGCAGCGAGGAAACGCACGCCTGTAATCCACTTTTGATTTCTTTTCAGCGCTAAAGCGAGAGAGAGGCTTGATGGGGGCCAAACAGAGACGTTTTCTTTTTCATTTTTAAAGAGGGACGCAAGATGGCAGATGACAGACTCCAATAGAGAACCACTCCGTTTCGCTTTACGAAGGGCTGTTTATTTTCAGAGGTGTATCGGAATAAGACTTCGGTTTTTCCTCGCCCGAAGAGATCAAAGTGAAGGCACTCGGCAGTCCAGTTTTCTCTAGACTTGGTTACATACCAGTGTATGTTCTCTCTATGTTCCTTTGTTATAATGAGGGGAAGTGTAGTATGCGCGTAGTCTACACATAAGTGTAAGAATTGACCGACCGGTCTGGTTAAATCGTTGTTTTCTATGAAATTCTGCTATATAGACGCTACGGCGATGTGCGATATGAATATTTTAATGTAACGTTAACTAAGTGTAACGCACGTCTGTATGGAGAACCATTATAATCCTCTTTGGGAATAAAATCCATGTCAGTGTGATGCTATGTCAAAATAGCAGCGGACAAAAACAACAAACGCCTTGTCGTGAGAATAATAATTTACTTTCAACAGCTTTTATTAGTCTCTCGCTCGAGGCTGTTCTCGAAAAACGGCCTATCAACGTGTTTTTACCTACTAAACGAGAAGCTGTCAGGAGACTGGATTATTCATAGTCGTCATACAAAACTAGTGGGCGCAGGAATCAGCCACACATGTAGAATATGAACTAGTGTGTTGGCATTTAAAGTCACAAGACAAGAAAAGTCCACTTTAGTGCTGTGGCAACACAGAATTCTCTCGACGCCTACAGTTGACACGAACGAACGAATGAAGAAGTGGGTGGTGTAATGATGTTGCCTTGAGCTAAAGTGTGCTAAACTATACTCTTCTAGAGTATTCACACTCGCATTGGCACAAAGTTGAGCTTTGTGGGATAAAACAAGGTCCTTGTGGTTCCCAATCCACCCATTTCAGGTATCAAACCTATTTTATGCTGTTGACTTGTGAGCATTAAAGATGGCTGAGAACTGGAAGAACTGTTTGGAGGAAGAGCTCATATGCCCTATTTGTTTGAACGTGTTCTCTGAGCCGGTTCAGCTCCCGTGCAAACACAACTTCTGCCGCATGTGTATCAATGAGGCCTGGTCTAAAGACACGGGAATGGTTCGCTGTCCCGAATGCAACCATGCCTACAGCCAAAAACCAGCTTTGGAGAAGAACCACAAACTGTCTAACATTGTGGAGAAGTTTAACGCATTAAACGTTGAGAAGACGCCGGCAGTCTTGCATTGCATTTTGTGCCGGCGCGGCCCTCCGCTTCAAGCCCAGAAGGTTTGCCTCAGGTGCAACGCACCCTGCTGCCATTCTCACGTACAGACCCATCTCCAACAACCCTCCTCCAATGCTGGACACTTACTGGTGGACGCAGAGGACGTGCGGGCCTGGAGCTGTCCGCAGCACGACGAGTACAGACTATATCATTGTGAAACCGAGCATGTGGCCGTCTGCCAGTACTGCTGCTTCTCCAGATGTGCTACCAACCACGGCCACGCGGTGTGCGATATAGAAGTCAGACGCAACGATATCAGAGTAAGTGGCCTTCCCATGCTATGTTTTTTAGGTTGTGGTTCACTTCTGGATGTGCCGGAGAGCAAACAACAAGGTTTATCGATGCAGTTGCTAACTATTCTGTCCCCTTCCCCCCTTTTTTTCTTCCATTTGAATGATAAACAATTGGGTAGATCTGCAAACAATACCGAAGCTCTCCTTTGGGCTTATCTTCCCAGCACAGGTGCATCCTTGCGTGGCGTTTTGGGGAGGGGGAGGACTGCGACTGGAGAATTTAATGATGAGTCTTATTTTCTGTGGCACAGATGAGGGAAAAGGCCAGATTTGGATTTAATTTACCCTTAACAACCCCTTGCACTTTCCAGGCTCGCTGTAACAATACAACCCGGATTTTCTTGTTTTAAACAATCAGCATTGCACAATGCTCTTTTCATAAACCTAAAACCAAATCAAATTCACAGGCAGAATGTTTTTTTTTCCCTTTACAGTAGGTTTATGTGTGAGAAGTAAGGCAGTGTGCCTCCGATTTGATTTATGCGCATGCTGTCAGCATAATTTCCATTTATGTTGATTATATAAATCATATACAATCAGTTATCCAGGCATCTGTGACAGGACATGCTAGCAATGACCAATCAATCTACAAAAGGAACCCTTGTTGTGTTGTAGCCATTAAAGCTGCTGAAAGCGAAACCATGCCCGATTGGGATGTTTTGGGATTTCCAGAGTTCCTTTTCACAGGTAGTCCTTGTTTGCCAATGTTAAGTTTACCGTCTTTGACGGACACCATTTGTCCTTCCGCGTTCATCTGCTACGAGGCAAAATGGCTCTGTCTGGGGCTGTAGCTCAGGGCAAGGTTGCTATTGCCTCGTTCACTCTGACCTTGGCGGAAAAGACGCTGGTTTGAAATGACAGTGATTTTGAGCACCCTACCCCCATTCCCCCTTGAGAGAGGTCTGTCCTGGATGGCAAGCCAGCACCGCTGCCATGAGGTATTAGGTTCCACCCTCCAGGCTTCTGCTGGGCAGCCTGAGCTCATCAGTCACTACAATTAGGCCATGGTCTCAGATCCTAGAGCTTCAAAGACATTCTCTGTCTCCATGCGGTTTTCTGCTTCTTGACCTTTCTTCTGTTCCTGATTGTTGATGTAGATAAACACCAATTTAATCTGTAAGGAGTAGATGGTTCTGAACTTGTGTTTTCAGAAGCCAAACACGTATTGTTGGCCATATTCGCCCTTATGTCATTTCGTTCTTCTGCAAAACAAAACACAAGATATTTTGAGTAACCTTTTTGACAAAAACACAATAAGAAATATATTTTTGTTGAACTGTCCCTTTAAATTACAGCAGTAAGTGACTTAATAGGGAGAAAATGGCTCCATATGGCTTTAAATTACGTACCGCCGCTGTAGAAAGATCTCCTGCTGTGCTAAGATGAATATTGCACATCATACTGTAAATATGTGTCATTTTTGGTAATGTAGAGAGGTTAGTGTAGTCTGTATGAGTCTGCCAAATCAAATTCTTGGATCCGAATCTTGGTAATGGATTTACGCCACAAGAAAATCGGTTGATGCACAAGCGCGATACAAGAAAACAAGTCCGTTTACCCAGTATCATGTGATTGTGGATCCAATTTGTCATACGCTCAACAAACAAAATCTGTTGAAAGGAAAAGGTTTGGCTGCGCGTATCATCGGCAGTGATTGATGTAGTTCATTTGGCACAGAGGGTACAGTCAGCTGTTATAAGCGTCTGTCAGACGGTGTGATTGAAGATCATTAGTTTGCAGCGCATCCCTCTCAGGGTCTTGCGTTTGTCCTGTACTGCTGCATTCTGAAGGCTGACATTGATTCCCTTTGTTTTTTACTCTTTGTTGAGATGAATCAGAATTATATAATAGTATTACTCTGGAGTGCGAAGAAAAATACCAAAATTGACTTCTTGTGCTCAAACGAGAATACCTGTTTTGTTTAATCTTGCATCCCGCGTGAGGTTATTGAAATTTGACGTCACGCCACTGAATTCAGTCAACTTCTGAGCCCTGTTTTTCGCCTGTAAGCTCTTTTGAGCATAAAGTGGCTTGATGTGGTTGAGGTTTGTCCTCTTTTTACAGGAAGCAGTTTTATCTGTGAGCTCGGCTGCATTCATTACGGAGCTTTGCTCCAAAATACACACTCGCAGGGTCAACACGATTTGTCTCTGCCTTGGACGCAGACAAAGACAAAATGGGGAAAGACGGTGTGAAATGAGCCTTCCTTCTTTCTCTTTGCTCTCCTCTATGCTGTCTTTCCCTCTCCTCCTCCTTTTTCCTCCCTCATATTCCCCTCTGAATATACAGATATGAAAAAAGAGCTTTGTTGCCATGACAGCACCCCCACCTTCTTTTTGGTGGCTGCCTCTCGCACGAGGCGTTTGTTTAATTAAAACTAATTTGGTTTGTTCCTTAGGTACCACTGAACTTGTGTCAGGCGTCGCAAGTCGTTTGTTGATTGTGTTTTTCCCCTTTGTTTGCCGTTGAATATGAAAGGAAAATAATTGAAATTCCTCTTCAGCCACCAGTCCTTCTCTGCGGGGCCTTGACAATTGCATTCATTGAAAAGAAAGGAACAGGAAGTTAGCAAAGTTACATTTGTGCCATCGCAACAGAACCGACTTTTTATCTTTTTGTCTCACTGCTGCGTTCTCATATTCTATGTGTGGTTTTTAAAAGAAAAGAATATGCTAGTTAACCAGAGTACTAGATTTGTTCATTTGTTATGTCATTGTCTAGCAACAAAATAAGACTGAAAATGATTTTCTAGCATCAAGAATTCTTAGTTTTGGTTCAAACTGAATATATATTACAGCATTAGACATGTATAACACAGATCTTGTCTTCTTTTATAAATATATTCTGTATATAGAATATGGAAATATTAAAGATTTATTCTTTTTACTGGCGATATATAATTAAGCAACACTGATTTATTAAATGCCCATCAAGTTTCCTTAAAAACATGTCATTACAGTAGTTTTGTGATTCTTCCCTAAAAGACATGCTTTTAATTTAAATTTCTAGAATGACATTAGATTTTTTTTTTTATGTTTATATTTGTATGTTAAAATGAAAACTAGCCCATTATTTACTCATCCTCAAGGCATCCTGGGTGTATATGACTTCCTTCTTTCAGACAAAAGCAATCAGAGCTATATTAAAAATTGTTCTGGCTCCTTCAAGCTTTATAATGCAATGGGCGGGTGTTTCTCTTTATCAGTCCGAAATAAGTCCAATAAAGCGCATCCATCCATAACAAAAAAGTACCTCACACAGCTTCGGGGGGTGAATATAGGCCTTCTGTAGCCAATCGGTGCATTTTTGTAAGAAAGATATCCATATTTAAAACAATAATCAGTTAAATCTAGCTTCCGCTAACAGTTGTACACGAAAACCGCTCCAGGCGGGTGACGTTGGCGTTGCGCATGTGCCGCTCAGAAGAAATGAATCCAATTTGTCCTGTAAAATAAACGCTGGTTTTCACGAGACTCACTGGCGGATGCGAAAAGCCGACGTAATCAGAATGGCTTCCATGTACAACAGTAAGCGCAAGCTAGATTAAAGTGATTATAACGTTTTAAATATGGATATTTTTCTTACAAAACAGGAGGTCTTTATTTGCCCCTCAGAGCTGTGTGAGGCATTTTTTTGTTATGGACGGATGCGCTTTATTGGACGTGTTTTGGATTGATGAAGAGAAACAGCTGCCTATTGCCTTATAAAGCTTGAAGGAGGCAGAACAATTTTTAATATAACTCCGATTGCATTTGTGTGAAAGAAGGAAGTGATATACATCTAGGATGCTGTGAGGGTGAGTAAATAATGGGCTAATTTAAATTTTTAGGTGAACTAACCTTAACACTACTATTAATTATAGTTTAGTAAACATTACTGTTTGTAACTTTGTGTTGTTGTATTAAAGCATACAAATAAAACTGATTAAATATAATTCTTCCTAGCATTCAGTTCTCAAACCCACATTTCATGCACTAATTTGTTATTATACAATGTCATGCGCACAGAGGAAATTCCTTTGTTCTGAAAGCCATGAGCATTTTCACCAAAGTGCCATTTCCACTCCACCTCAGGTCATGTCATTTTATAATATTCTGGAAATGACGGTAGTGGAAAAGTGAGGAATGAAATTGGCTTGGGTAATTTCATAGCCAGCGTTTTATGGGTCCAAAATATACAAATAGTGTTTACACATTTTGCATAATTTTTGCATAATTGCATACAAATTGCACTGCAGATTGAAAAAGACATACAAAAATATTCTGATCACAAGTGGCATTTACTTGGCTTTCGTTCCATACATTTCTAATTTCTTCTCAAGTATGGTCTTCACTGGCAATATTGTTTTAAAACTAAGAGTAGTTTGTGGCATAAACGTTGATTTGTGGTGGAAAATGGTTTATGATTATTTGATTTTGTTTGGTTGTATTTTAATGTAATTGTTTGTATATTTATAATGGGTTACAGTATGGTTCTCATTCTGATCATCTCAACATGGCCAAATCAAAACAGTGTTGCCCTAATCATATCTTTTTTATTTTTTTTATTTCAGCAAATGCTGATCAAACAGCAGGATCGAATCGAGGACCGGGTTCAGGACATCGAAGAGCAGCTCTACAAATTAGAATCTGACAAATGTCTCATGGAGGTAAGTTTGAAATGTACATTGTACATTGACTAGCTAAATCACATTGTTATTAGCAGAACAACTGCATCTTTCACTTTGCAAGCTTTGGAACTAAACACTTAAGCTTTTTAATACCGGACACTCTTCCTATTACTGTGATTAATGACCGCATTAGTACATTTGTACAGGTTTGAGATAAAGGTTATGCCTAGTTCTTGTACCAAAACAAATCCAGTTCCTCAGTGGCTCTTCCTAATCGTCCACATCAGATGCAGTCTCTGCTTAACCTGCATATTAATTTATGGTTTTGTGCCATTCTGTGAAACCTCAGGACAAAGTGCAGCACCTGAAGGAGGAGGTGCAGCTGCAGTATCAGAAAATGCAGCAGCTCTTGGAGGAGGATCTGGGGAAGACCCTGGAGGTCCTGGATAAGGCCCATTCTAAGTTCTGCCAGGAGAACTCTG
>NC_133382.1:32497542-32643213 GCF_049309525.1 Garra rufa | reverse complement strand
ATGGTGCACTTGATGCCTCTGCATTTACTGTCAATGCTGTAATTGTTCTTCCTTGTGTTTCATGCCGTTTCCGGCTCCAAGCAACGGAGCCTCTGGCTTCCTGTTTGTTACTGAGTGCATGTGGAAAAGAGTTTATGAGCACTCGTAGAAAAATAATAAAACTGCTAGCAGTTATAAAATGACTTTTGAAACAGGGAATGAAGTTTTTGGTTTTTTATTTTTTAGATCTACTTATGAGAAACATTGACCAATGAACGTTATGAAACTAACTGAATACTTGGGATAAAATGGAGGGATTTTCTGTTGTAAATATTTTGTGAAATGAAAAAGAAAGACTTGTAATTTGGAAAGATCCTTGTTCAAATAAATGCTAATTTCAAGTTTAAGACGTTTCACAGTTTCTTTGTTTTTGTGCTGTATAATGAATATTAACCTTCAGTTCTTTTACAGGCTTAAATATTGCTATGGAAACGCTTACAGTTAACACTTAATTTTTATCAGTGTAAACCAAATTATTCACATAAATGCTTCTAGCCTAGACTAGTCTTTTAATGACAATTCTGTCGTTAATTACTCACCCTCATGTCGTTCCAAACCTGTAAGACCTTAATTAATCTTCAGAAACACATTTTTAATGAAATCGATAGTCATTGTTTTAGTTTTCTTTGCGCTCAAAAATGATTCTCGTTGCTTTATAAAATTAAGAGTTGAACCATTTTTGTCACATGGACTATGGAGGGTCAGATAGCTCTCGGATTTAATCAAAAATACATTAATTTGTGTTCCAAAGATGAACTAAGGTCTTGTGGGTTTGGAACAACAACATTTTTGGGTGAACCATCCCTTTGAGAAATGCTGTTTGGATGCAAATGAATACATCAGTTTGTTCAGTTACCAAAATGCGCAGCCATATTGGAGATACTCGGATGTAAACAACAGCATTGACTTCACAGATAATGTCATACTGAATATGTTGTTCAGCTAATTTATGCTGTCTAAATCATGGGAAAAAAACGTGTTGAAGCTGCTAAATCATATAAAGAATGACTTAGTAAGCAGAAAAGGGTGACATATTTTGACAAACTAAAGTTAATAGGTGGTAAAGACACATTCAAGCAGATTAATTAAGATATATTCCACCTACCTGACTGGAAATGATGAAAACAAACATGAATGTTGTCAAGATTCTTGCCCCGGAAATCCTGGTTCAGTTTGGCCAACCACAAACTCCTTTTGTTCCTCAGAAAGTTTTTGCACTCTTCTTCTTGATTTGTTTTAACTTTTGGCTGTCTCATAGTACTCCAAATGTTTTGCCTGACCTGACTGATTAGTGCAGCCTAAACCATGACAATAATTGATCATTTTCAGCAGCAATAATTAGCTAAATTGGCGAGTTTCGTTCGATTTAGTGGCATTGTTTAGGTTCTGTGTGCTAATATGACTAATTGATGCATCGTGAAAGCACTGAGAAATGTGCGATGTATTTTCCTTTACATTTCAGAAAGACCGTGAAGCCATTTTAAATATACAAATGTTGTGTGAAAAGTTCTAGGTGGTTAAATCTAAAACCCATCAAACAAAATGAAAGCGTAAACTTGCAAAAGAGTCAGTCAAAAAGCTCTTTGCCTCAGTTTATTGATTTCCAAACGAGAAATTTAGGTCAGCACTAGTTAGATTCTCATTGTTTTCGTCTCTCAACTGACAGCGACCCACTCACTTTTGATATGACTAATGTATGAGAACTAGAGCGCTTTCATCTTAAATGCATTTTTCTTAACGTGAGGTTTTATGCATATAGGGATTCACTAGCTTTAGCATAATGTAGACACAGCCACCTGTCAGTGTACAAAGGCGTGTGAAAAATTGATGGTAAATAGTGAGAAACATGGGTGTGATCTGCATATGCTGACATTTGCTGTTTCTGCTAAGCCTATGGATATAATTAATGTATATCTTGCAACTGACAAAAACGGAGGTCTGTTCAGTTTGTTTTTGTGTGCGTGTATACGTGAAGAGAACCACGGCTTTATTAACGATCTGCGTGACTAAATCCGAGTGATCTGAATTGGAATGGATGCCTGCCGCTCACATGTGGCTACATGTGGAACAAGGTGCTCTGTGTGTGTGTGTGTGTGTGTGTGTGTGTGTGTGTGTGTGTGTGTGTGTGTGTGTGTGTGTGTGTGTGTGTGCAAGAATGAGTCTTCAGTAATGTTTGTATAACCTGAGAGTGAGCAGGGTTTCGTCTCCCCCTCCTCGGGTTTTCTTTCTTGAAAGAATGTCAGATGCCTGACTCTAAATAGCAGCTCAGCATTTTTAGTGCATCACAAGGCAAACAGAAAAGAAAGGCAGATATTTGTAGGCTGGAGCACGGAATAGACAAACAAAAAAGGAATAAGAAAACATCTGGCTTCTCTGAACGCTGCACAATTTATCAGTGCACTGCACAAAAACTGCCTCTGTATGGCCAATTTCCCTATTGGAAAAGACTGTATGACTGTGTTTGCTAATAAGTGCTCCTGCTAGCAAAGAGCGCAGCTGTCACACTGATGCAGAACTTACGAATATGATGCAAGGTGAAAAGGCCATTGCCTGAGTGTTAATTCGAGCAAATGTATTAGATGTGTCATGACAATCATGACATTTGATTAGTTTAGGGGAGTAACTGGCAAAAAGTATTGCCTTTATAGAGTGCTTTCACGACGCATCATCAGTGAACATAAACAATGCCAATGAAGCAAAGGAAACGCGCATATTTTGATGATTACTGCTGCAAAAAATGATCAATTATTGTGTTTTGGGCTGTAGTAATCGGTCTACAGACTGACAAAAGTTAAGACAAATCCAGGAGAAGAGTGCAAAAACTGTCTGAGGAACAAAAGGCGTTTGTGGTTGGCCAAACTGAACCAGGATTTCCAGGGCAAAAATTTTGACAACATTCGTGTTTGTTCTTTTCATTTCCAGTCAGGTAGGTGAAATATTAGGCTAAGATCTTAATTAATAATGCTTATGTATCTTCACCACCTATTAACTTTAATTTGTCAAAATATTGCACCCTTTCCTGCTTACTAAGTCCTTTTTTATTTGATTTAGCAGCTTCATCATGGATTTTCTGGGCCTCTTTGGTTATTTTTGACCAAAAAAGTTTGTTTTAAAATTTAAAAAATCGTAGCTTCATCAGAATGAGATGATACTTGGTGACTTTTGTTGCATTAGCTATGTGAGCACAAAAAAAAAATCACTGACATGATTCGGATATGTTAAAGGGTCAAAAAAAAAAAAAAAAAGTCACACTTGGCTCCTTCGCGGTCAAAAATGACAGACATAGGAAATCAATAGGAAATACAAAAAACTGCAATAATTCAGAGAATTTTTTGGTGGTACAAGCTACAAATCAGCCACTGTGCTGAAAAAAAGTGTTCAGCAATCAAGCAATTTTAATGTGAAATGTTGCATTTACTGAAAAAAAAAATTCTAGTAGAAAAAAATTATAAATTAAAATTCTATAAATATTGCATAGTATCATAAAAACTCCTCAAAATTCTAAATAATAATCACAAAATATTATTGAACAAAAATGTATTTCACTGATTTTCCTGAAGAAAAAATTTAACAGTAACTTTTTAAGGCTTCGGTCAGAGGGTTAAACAGCACAAATTAGCAGAACAACATATTCAGTACATTAACCATGCAATCCATGCTGTTGTTTATGTCCGAGTATCTCAAATATAGCCGCGCATCCAGGTAACTAACCAAACTGTGACGTAAGTGCAAACCCTCTATTCTAACTTAGCTGCATTTTTTACTAGCATGGCAATATTACAGCTGTTTTCAAAATATGTATGTATAGAGTAACAAGTTATTTTTTTTTCCAAAGACAACAGTGAGGCTTAAAAAGCAAGCTACTTCTTATGTAGATAATCAAATGTGATTTCTGTAGCTTTAGCTGGCAGGCTAACTGGTATGCAGTATATTTGTGTCTCAAATGGACTATACAACTATGCACTGTGCTCTACTGTATAGTATGTGAATTCTATACATTTATTTATTTTATCAATGTCCTTACTACCTTTCTGGGCTTTAAACGTATCAGTTGTCTTGCTGTCTCTGCGAGGTCAGAAAGCTTTCGGATTTAATCAAAATAACTTAAATTTGTGTTCTGAAGATGAACAAAGATCTTACAGGTTTGGAACGACATAAGGGTAAGTAATTAAAGCCAGAATTGTCATTTTTGGGTAAACTATCTTTTTAAGTACATACTAAATATGTACTAAAGTACATACTTTAAGTACATACAGTGCCTTGCAAAAGTATTCATACCCCTTCATTTTTTTCACATTTTGTTTTGTTGCAACATTGTTAAACTACTTTAAATTAGTTTTTCCCCACATCAATTTACACTCCATACACCATAATAATAACAAAGCAAAAAACATTTGCAAAGATTTGCAAATTTGACAAATTTATTAAAAATAAAACACTGAAATAAATACATTGCATAAGTATTCATACCCTTAACTCAGTACATAGTTGAAGCACCTTTACAGCCTCAAGTCTTTTTGGGTATGATGTGACAAGCTTTGCACATCTGCATTTGGCAATTATATGCCATTCTTTGCCTCACTTTTTCACCTCTCTAGCTCTGTCAGCTTGGATGGGGGCTGGCAGACATTTTATAGAGTCGTATTTGTTCCAATCATCTTCCATTATGGATAATGCTTCTGTGAACCTTCAATGCAGCAGATTTTTTCTGAACTCTTCCCTAGATCATTGCCTTAACGCAAGTCTGTCACTGAGCTCTACAGGCAGTTATCTTGACCTCAGGACTTGGTTTTTGCTCTGATATGCATTTTCAGCTGTTAGACCTTTTCTGAGAGGTGTGTGCCTTTCTAAATCATACTCATTCAAATGAATTTGCCACAGTTTAACTCCACTCGAAGTGTAGTAACATCTAGAAGCAATATGAATGCTCCTGAGCTAAATTTCGAGTGTCCCAGAAATACTGAATACTTATGCAACAGGATCTTTTCAGTTTTTTATTTTTAATAAATTTGCACAAATGTTAAAAACCTATTTTTTGCTTTGCCATTATGGAGTAGGGAGTGTAGATTGATGTGGGAAAAAAGTAATTTAAAGTAGTTTAGCATAAGGCAGCAACATAACAAAATGTGAAAAAAATTAAGGGGTATGAATAATTTCGCAAGGCACTGTACTTTACACCAAGAACGCTAATTCTAACAATAATTATATTAGTGCCCACACCAACAGATGCTCTTTAAAACTGGGTGGATTCTGATTGGCTCTACATGTTTTTATTACACATAAGCAGGAAAAAACAATCTTAAAGTGATTCAAACAATATTGTTTTACTGTTTTGTTTTTGCAATGGCAGCGTGGCCTTCTCTGTTCTCACAGAAGTTGAATGATTATTAAAACTTCATAGTTTTATTTATCTTTATGCCCGGCTCACACCAAGAACGATAACTATAACTATATAGACGTCCGCACCAGAGCTGCAGTTTCGTCATCTGCAGTTTTTTAATGCTCAAGCTCTTTAAAGTCAGGTGGATTCTGATTGGCTCTCAGTGTTTTTATGGTTCTTCAGCTGGAAAAAAATCACTCTGAAAGTGATTCCAACAATATGGTTCCTCTATATCATGTCGATATGGTTATAGCTGTGGAATGGACTTCACATAGAATTAAATGATTAGTAAAACTTTATCATCATCGTCTGCCTTTCAGTATTTGTAGCCGTGATCTATCATAGGCTACAGCTTCTTTTTTTTCCCTGGGTGTGGCAGTCTGAAATATCTCACAAACAGTTTTAATGCCACTAGCGAGTAGCGACTGCCTTGCGCTCTTTTGGTTGGAGTTCTCATATGGTTTTTATGGTTTTAAATTCAGTAGCTGCTTTTGAGGCTTATTGTAACCAGACCTTCTATTAGAAGGTCTCAGAGGAAGCTGGATGTCTATTAGATTAATGGAAAGTTTTGCTCCTAGGCAATAATACCCTCTTTTCTCTGTAAACCGGTTTTCACAGTCCAAAATACCTCAGCAGTCCACTGCCACTGTGATTTGTGTGTATGTGTGTGTGTTGGCTCTCGGTGTTATTGTGAGCTCCCTTAGCTGTGCTTACGAGAAAGAAACAATCCATAGTGAAACTATTTTACAGGAGGAAACTTTGCCCACAAAGCCCAGAATATCTTTGTGCACTGGGCTATTTTAACTGTGTCTCAGAGTGCAGGCACAGGTTGTTTTTGTGAAAGTCCAGCTGAGCTCAGGTTTACGTGTGGACCCTGGCCTCCAGCGTGCGCCCTTTTTTTTGCTGATGCCTGCCTCAAGACAGTCTTCTTCACCGTGTGCCCTTTTTCAGCCCTCAACGGCGCTGAAGGAGGGAGTGTGTGTCATATCTTGTTGAAATGCCTTTGGTCATATTTCAGAGGAATCTGTCTCTGCTGGCACCATGAAATTATTCGCCTTGCCCCTGCGGTGAGTTGCTTGCAGTGTGTGTGTGCAAGGGCATTAGCGAAAGAGATTTTTATGACCTCAGGGCGTTTCTCCATATGAATGAATCCATGTTTATGTCAATGAGGCAATTTTTTGTCTCCAGCAAGGAAAAAATGCTAGTTAGAGGCCGGGTGCTTCCTTCAGAACGCTCAAACTTGTCATGCCACCACGTCTGCCGTCTGCCCACTTATGCTGGGAATGTGTTGTTCGAGTCTGGAAGAATGACGGGGGAGTTGGTCGTCATGACGGGAGAGGCTGAGAAAGCCGCTCTGATGTCTCACGGACGTGACAGCGGATCTGATGAAAGTGAGTTTGCCAGATGTCTTAACTGGCGATTTGCTAGCTCCAGGACAGATGTGGAAGCCATTGAAGCTAATGATTTAAGACGTGATTTAATAGAAGTGGTAATGACATTAATCAAAGAGATGCTTTCGGTTCGGCAGAAATCTGCAGTGATGATTGGACTGAACATTTCTGCAAGGAGGGAGCCACCAGCTGCAAGGAATGCAAGATGCAACCATTTTGACTGTTTTGTGAACACGGCACTCACGAGCCATTTTATTTCCATTTTTATTAACTTATTTCTCCATGAAATATGTATTATGTCATGTACAGTTGAAGTCAAATGTTTACATACACCGTGCAGAAGTTGCAAAATGTTAATTATTTGACCAATATAAGAGGGATTATACAAAATGCAAGTTATTTTTTATTTAATACTGACCCCAATAATACATTTAATTATTAATACTGTGCTGTTACCTAAATAATCCACAGCTGTTTTGTTTGTTTGTTTGTTTGTGTAGTGATGTTCATGAGTCCCTTGTTTGTTCTGAACAGTTAAACTGCCCACTGTTTTTCAGAAAAATTCTTTAGGTCCTACAAATTCGTTTTTTTCAACATTTTTGTGTATTTGAATCCTTTCCAACAATGACTGTGATTTTGAGATCCATCTTTTCACACTGAGGACAACTGAGGGACTCATATGCAACTATCACAGAAGGTTCAAACACTCACTGATGCTTCGGAAGGAAAAACGATGCAACACCCGAGGGGTGAAAACTTTTGGAATTTGAAGATTAGGGTAAGTTTAACTTATTTTGAATTATGGGTACAATGTAAGTATCTTCTGTAGCTTAGAAAGGGCAGAACTAAATGAAAAAAATATTTTATTTTAGCAAAATAAGAAAAATGTACACATCTTCATTATATTCAAAAGTTTAAACCCCCAGCTCT
The DNA here is from genome assembly GCF_049309525.1 of Garra rufa. NCBI lineage: Eukaryota > Metazoa > Chordata > Actinopteri > Cypriniformes > Cyprinidae > Garra > Garra rufa. Next base: position 32,635,473 of record NC_133382.1, on the reverse strand, counting down.
TAATACATTGTGTTTCCTTCTAAAGCATCAGTGAGTGTTTAAACCTTCTGTAATAGTTGCATATGAGTCCCTCAGTTGTCCTCAGTGTCAAAAGATGAATCTTAAAACCATACTGTCATTTTTGGAAAGGGTTCAAATACACAAAAATGCTAAAAAACCAAAGAATCTGTGGGACCTGAAGGATTTTTCTGAAGAAAAGCAGGCAGTTTAACTGTTCAGGACAAACAAGGGACTCAAGAATCAGGTAACAACACAGCAATAAGAATCAAGTGTGTGTAAACTTTTGAATGGGGTAATTTTTAGAAATTCAGCTGTTATGTTTTATTGTGGACTGTATGTTAAAGTCTTTGTAAAATAATTAACATTTTGCAGATTCTGCAAGGTATATGTAAACTTTTGACCTCAACTATATACAGTATATATATATATATATAATAAAGACAACAAAATTAAAATGCTTGTAAAATGTCATTGTATTAAATCTAGTGTTATTTCTGTATTATCTTTTATTTTATATATTTTTATTTTCATTTGTTTTATGTGCTTTTGTCATTTTTTTAGGTTTTTGATTTAGCTTTACTGTATTTTTATTTCAGTTTTAGTGATTTAAGTACTTTGTAATTAGGTTTTTAAGATTAAGTTTGCAATATAATATTTACATTTTCATATTTTATTTTATTTTATTTATTTTTTTATGTATTAGGTTTTAGTTAACATTAACAGCACTGATCAAAATCACATATGCAAATTTGTTTTTCTTTCTGTCACTACAGGTGCAATTAATCTCATGATTTCTAACCAGGAATAGAAATAAAGTTATATTATTCAATTTGATGAATGTGAAAAACATTCAACCTGCTGCATTATTATTTAAGTGTGCACCTTTTTTTTGTTGTTGTTGTTCATTTTTGTGCCTGTATAATGATGGCACCCCAATAGACTACTACCAGTCTCTGCAGCATTACGTCAAATAAGTGTTGACTCAAAGGAGGACCACGGGGATGAGGGCACATTTGGGCCAGGGCCAAGAAATGTAATTTCTGAGGCGAAGCAAGTTATTAAATTTTGATGAAAGATGATGAAAATAACATGCACTAATAAATCATGCAGAATAAGACCAAGAATGGGAATTGAGAATGCAAACAGAGACCATTTTGATTTCAGACTGACTTAAAGACTCAATTAATACCAGCATTTTAAAGCTTACGTTCAAAACAGAAGAATGCCAGTTTTTGCCTCATTTTACTTTTGAGAAGAAGGGATTTGGCACTGCTCAGCCCTGTCATTAATACTTAATAGATCTCTGCTTTTTGTCTGTGACCCTGGCTGGATTAATGTCCTGGCTCCTGCTTACGGAGGCTGTTTTCCCTCTCAGATGGTAATAAATGTTACTGTTGTTTGATGTGAACGGACAGGGATTTGTTATTTCCAGCACAGGGAGGGGTTGCGCTGTTTTACAGATTTCCAAAAGAGATCGGACGTTTTTATACTTCGCGTTTAAGCCTATTAGTGACTGCACTGCATTTTTTCCATGTAATTTCTCACTTATGTCATTGTAGATGTTTATTTATGGCATGGAAATTTTGTGAGCGAGCTCCATTAGTACGGTACCTGTATGCCAACGCTGCTTCATCTATTTTCTCCCGTATTTCTGTCTGCTGAAAGAATGAACAGCAGGATGGTGGTGATGAGCTCCTCTCCCTTGTGTGTGTCAGTGGAGATGCTGGGAACCCTGTGACCCAGATCATCCCTCCACACAGGCCCACTGTAATTTAACACCAGCCCCATCTCCCCCCACCTCTCCTCTGCCAACCCTCACTGGGCCCAATGATCTGACACAGACACCTGTGTGTCTCTCCTGGCGTTGCTTTTATTTCTTTCTCTCTCCTGTCTCTCCTCCCCCCGCATCTCTTTCATCATTCCTCTCCCTCTGTCTCTTTGACAGCCTCGGTGATGCTAAAGGGGGTGAACTAGCCAGAAAACTAAGAGAAAGAAAAAGTGAGCTCAGAAACGTTCACATGTTGTGCAGGTTGAAGACACATGGCCTGTATAATGAATACTTAAAAAAGCTTTAACACACATCCTACGAATATGGTAGGCAAATTTTTTGCCATTACGTGTGACCTAACAGGTCTAGTAGTAATAGAGTGCATTAGTGCCCACCTACTTTTTTTAGTTCCATTGGTTCCTAAAAGATTTTTTCCGTTCATTTTTCTCATAGGGATTAAAAAAAGTCTTCTTTAAAGGGATAGTTCACCTAAAAATGAAAATTCTGCCATTAATTAGTGACCCTCTTGTCTTTCCAAACCCGTAAAACCTTCGTTTATATTCAGAACACAAATTAAGATATTTTTGATGAAATCCGAGAGCTTTCTGACTCTGCATAGACTGCAACGCAACTAACACATTCGAGGCCCAGAAAGGTAGAAAGGGCATCGATAAAATAGTCCATGTGACATCAGTGTTTCAACCGTAATGTTATGAAGCTATGATAATACTTTTTGTGCGCAAAGAAAACAAAAATAATGACAATTTCTTCTCATTTGTGTTCTGTGGTGTTCTGATGCAGAACATCCATCTCTCTCAGTTCATAGTCTGTATATTCTGATTCAAATAAGTACGGCTGGACAAAGTCATAATTTCTGTCAAAATCTTCAGACATGTTTACGAAGATTGTTTAATGTACAGTGTGCATCTTCTTCTGCTTGTAAACAAGGCAGAGTGCCAGCTCCTGCATCAGCAGCACCACACGTATGTGTCATGGTACTCTCATGAACGGGGATGCAATTTTCTTTGCGCACAAAAGGTATTTTCATAACATTAAGGTTGAACCACTGATTTCACATGGACAATTTTTGATGAACACTGTATTGACAGCAACACAACTGAAATGTTCAATGCCCAGAAAGGTAGCAAGGACATTGTTAAAATAGTCCATGTGGTTCAAACGAAATGTTATATAATTACGAAAAAAAAAATTGCACCGAGAAAACAAAAAAAGTATTCTTGTAGCTTCATAAAATTAAGGTTGAACCATTGATGTAACATGGACTATTTTAAGGATGTCCGTACTACCTTTCTGGGCCTTGAATGTGGTAATTGTGTTGCTGTCTATGCAGGGTCAGAAAGCTCTTGGATTTTATCAAAAGTACCTTTATTTGTGTTCTGAAGATGAACAAAGGTCTTACGGGTTTGGGATGACATGAGAGTGAGTAATTAATGACAGAATTTTCATTTTTGGGTGAACTATCCCTTTAAAGCTTTATAAGCCATGAACCAAACCGAACACAAGCTATGAGGTGAATTACGAAACTTATGTAAAAATCTGACAAAAAGACAAAGAAACAAGACTGTATACTTATGGGTTTTAATAAGGGAAAGAACTACAACCCCATTAATCATTGCTAACGACATAGGCCTAATTGTATTATAGTATTGTCAATTTCCATATGGAGAAAATTAGTTTTTACTTCTATTCACTTCTATTCAGATATTTCTCACTGTTGTCCATGTATCACACCACTGCTCTTTCTTGTTTCGTACAAAAACAACTATTTTGGAAGTTGGAAGCATAAAAAAAAATTGTATTTCTATCTCTGTTGCACCAGTTTTGGAAGCATCTAAAATGACTGTTCCCTTATGTACAGTCATTGGTGTTTGGCAATGAGTTTTTGGCTCAAGGTCTGCATTTAAAGTCACACCAGAGGTGTTCAGCTGGGATTACGACTTGACTTTATGCAGACCAGTCAAGTTCTTCCACACTGACTGAATCAATAATTTCTATTTGAACCTTGCTTTGTACTTTGTAATGGAAATTACTGAAGTAGTTAAACCTGTTAATTAGAAGGGGGTGTCCCAATACTTTTGGCAATATAGTGAATATATTCATTATTCAAACATGTATATATTTGTAAGTATTTATAAAATTTACAATGAACATCAAGCATTTCATGCTTATAATCAATATTGCATTTTTTTTTTGTACAGAATAGTTTATCATGTCATCATGCCATTTGCATTTCTTCACTGGATGAGCAGTTCATTCACTTCTAAAGGATTAGTTCACTTCCAGAATCCAACATGATTTTCTTTTTTTAATTAAGGTTTTTGAGTAAAACATTCAAGGATTTTTTTCCATAGTGGACTTCAACTGTGCCTTTGACGGTCTAAATTGCAGTTTCAAAGTAGCTTCAAAGGGCTCAACACGATCCCAACTGAGGAATAAGGGTCTTACCTAAAGAAACCATCTGTCATTTTCAAAAGAAAAAAAAAATTAAAATTAAATACTTTTTAACCACAAATGCTCATTTTGCACTAGCTCTACTATGCACATGCGTGACTTAATGCATTACATAATCACAGTGAAAAGGTCATGTGCGGTTAGTACCTAATCTGTATACTTTGGTTCAAAAAGGTAGAGTAGGTGAAAAACCTATTTTCTCCTCCAACTTCGAAATCATCCGACATTTTTACCTTTTTGTAAAAAACACTGGGTCGGTACTTCTGCCTATGTCAAGAGCAGAGGTCACATTAACCGAAAATTGTCGGAATTTTTTAATTAGTGACGGAAAAATCTGAAGGTTTGTCCATCACTTTGACAGATTACACAGAGGGTGATCTATTCTAAATTGTAGTTGTAATTCCCCAAATTGTAGTGTGGCAAGTGCGCTCCAGTGTGGCAGCAGAACAAAGACTCCAGAACAAAAATGAAACTGTTACGAATCTTTTGCTATGCCTTTGATTACGCGCATGCGAGTACCGAGTTTAAGCTACAGCGATCTAACACGCCACATTAGAGAGCGCCAAAACGGTATTTATTACTTGAATTTCCTAATGAAATGGACAGAATTTGAAATCTGAGACTTTTTCATATTGAAAGTAACAAAGGAGGCACACTATGTACTGTCAATTCATCAGCTAAAAAACAGCATATACCAACTCTGGTGAAAAAAAACAGCATATGTTGGTTAGGTATGTTTTGATGCTGGTTTAAGATTGTCCTTAGCTGGTTTATGCTGGTCCTTAGCTGATCATGTGCTGGTCAAGGACCAGCATAAACCAGCAAAATGACCAGCTTAAGCCAGCATCAAAACATACCTAACCAACATAAGCTGGTTTTTTTTAACAGGGAGAAGATCTATTGGGATTTAAGAAGAGATATTGGTTCATAAAAATGAGAAATTGGTTTATTTTTTTACTCAGCCCTAGCATGTTTGTTGCTTTTGTCACTGCGGAGTGTGGTGTTGAACATGAAAAGTGATGCAGTCTCTGTTCATGTTCTCTTCATAAATAAATGCATAAGCCTATATAGTATGCTCGTCCTGTAGGTTCATGATTAAAAATAAAAATGTGAACAAAAATAAAAGCAACTGAATGTGTTATTATAATTAAAATATAAAAATTAAAATTATGGGTAATAATACATTTTTAGGACCCTGTCCGTCAAAATGAAGGACAATGTTAAAGTCTAACGCAACCTCTGATCACGAGTGACCTTTCCAATGGAAGAAGTCGAGCTAGTGCAAGACGAGCATCTATGGTCAAAAAGTATATACAATTTATTTATTTTTTTTTAAACGACAGATTGTTTCGCTAGACACTTGTTCCTCGGCTGGGATCGCGAAGAACCCTTTGAAACTGCATTGAAACTGTTGGCCAGCATTGAAGTCCACTATATAGAGAAAAATCATGGAATGTTTTCCTTAAAAACCTTAATTCAGAAAGACATGAACATCTTGAATGACATGGGGGTGAGTAAATTATCAGGAAATGTATATTTTGGAAGTAAACTAATCCTTTGAAAGGATTTACAACACAAGAACTACACAGTTTTGTACTTTTCCCTCTAAGATATTTTAAAGAACATTACTAATAGCCACTGATTTCCACAGTATGAAAAAAATATACTGGTTTGGTTACCAACATTTTTCAAAATATCTTCTTTTGTATTCAAGAGAAGAAATTCACACAGGTTTGGAACAACATGAGGGCGAGTAAATGATAACAAACTGTTCACGCTTTGCGTGTACTATCCCTTTAAGTCTAAAACAGTTCAACTTTTTCAAAGCACATCTTCAGACCTCTGCGTTCAATCCGCTTCCGCTGTTTTTGAATGAGAGAACGCACTCTGTGTGAACGGCTCCTAAGGCCTCAGGGTGGTTCTATTCATGCAGCAGCTGCAAAACAGCTGCCCGATTCCCATCAAAATGCACAGTAAAAAAAAGAACAAGAAATTCACTGTGCTAACTCCTCCCCCTCATCCCACACACACATGCTCCTGTATGGTGGCACACGGTCAGGAAAAAACAGCTATCGACCCTCTTAGACCGCACATCCAGAAAAGCGTACAGAAGAACATTCCTTATGTATTTTCAGAATGATAACGCCGCCATTAGGTGCACATCTGAATCTGCCGAGATGATCCCGATGATCTACGGCACCGTGTCCCGTGTGGAAAAGCTTGACTGCTCTGTGCAGGAAAAAGAGATCCGTGTGGGTGTTGGGCCTTTTGTGTCTGGCTGAGGTGCATAATTATGTCTCCTTCACTGCACCCCTCTGACAGCCAGTATTTTAATGGCACTCAATAACAGAGGTGCTACTGCCTGAACTGACGATTAAACCGCTCTGAGTGTTTGAGTCTGTGAGTGTGCTGATAAGGCCACGCAACAAATCTCTGTCCGCAAATCCATAATATATATGGGTACAGATACAGATATAAATAGATAGCAATACACTCAAATGCATGATAATTTTATACATTTAGGGGTGTTCAAGTATGCCGGCAATCTGTTTGTGAAACTGCAAAGGAGCGAATCCGAGTCTTTGGCTGACAAGATGATATCTTACTGAGTGTGTCTAAATCTGGCATGGTCAGAATAGAAATAAATGAAGCCAAATGAGAAGACTATATCCCATCAGTGAGATAAAAATCAATGTTGCCCTTTTATTTGTCCAACTTTAAAGGCACATTCAAGTCCCTCTGAGTTGCTATGGTTACGTGGACTGCAGGATGTTATTGCAAGAAAGCTGGTCTGAGCCTCTTGATCTCAGATAAGGTGTGATCGACCACTAATCCAACCCTGGACTATTGCATTTCTGTCATAGGAACGCAGATGAGAACGAGTTTAGAACGGGCATGTGGGCTCGTGTGGTTTAAGTTGTGGAAAAATCAAGGTCAGTTTGTCATTACACGAGTTTTTTTAAAGAAATTCTCTGTCAGTGAAAAGTAAAAAAAAAATTAAGGGTCTTTTTTTAAATGTTTGTGCAAGAAGCCTCTTTTTCCTTGCAAAAAATGCATTTATTTGACCAAAAATACAGCAAGAATGGCAATATTGTGAAATATTATTACAATTTAACATATATGTTTTCTAATTTTCTAATTTTTTGGATATACACTACCAGTCAAAAGTTTTTGAACACTAAGATTTTTAATGTTTACTGTTAAAGTTGTCTCTTCTGCTCACCAAGCCTGCATTTTTTTGATCCAAAGTACAGCAAAAACAGTACAATTTTGAAATAATATTACTACTTAAAATAACTGCTTTCTATTTGAATATATTTTAAAATGTAATTTATTCAAAGACTATAGAATACCCAAGACATTTCACTCGTGTAGTTTTGAATGGGGAAAAATGCAACGCTCATTATGGCCGCGAAGCCCCGCCTTCTTAGTGAAAGAGCCAATCGTTGATTAGTAAAGTCAGCGCGTCACTGCAGCTGCCGTTAGAAGTCCCGGTTGCTATAGAAACAATCGGCGCTCTAGACGTGCGCTCAGTACTGCGCATGCGCACTGGCTCATCTAGCCGGAAAAATAAGCGTTTTTTCCATAGATATATATACGTAGATGCCTCATTAGTGACTGTTTCTATGGGCCTTTATACGTAAGCCGTCCGTCATTTTGCAGCGGTCCACTTGACGTCATTCACCCATAGATCTATGTAAATCACCATAGTAACCACTGAATATTTGAAATGCCACAGTCCTGAACAGCCGTTGGTCTGCGAACCTACAGTATGGTGAATGACGTCAAGTGGACCGTTCCAAAATGGCGGACGCATCTACGTGCTTGGAGCGGTCCAATGGGGTATCTACGTATATATATCTATGGTTTTTTCACCCTATTGGAGCACAAGGAACCATATTTATGAGGCAGTTCTTGTTGGATTTCTTTGAAGATTTAAAATATGAAATTTAATCGTAAGCTTGGTGAACAGTTTTGGAGAATTTGATGTTTCCCCATTCAAACAGATAGGAGCTGCACTTGTATGCCCGAGAGGCGTTTCAAAGATGGCCACCGAGTGACATGACTTGCCTTAAAGGGACTTTGATTTATTCCTGTGATTTCAAAGCTACATTTTTAGCATCATTAATCCAGCCACATGATCCTTTAGAAATCATTCTAATATTCTGATTCGCTGCTCAAAAACTTGTATTATTATTATGTTGAAAACAGCTGAGTAGAATTTCTTCAGGTTTCTTTGATGAATAAAGTTCAGAAGAACAGCATTTATCTGAAATAGAAATCTTTCGTAACATTATAAATGTCTTTATTATCACTTTTGATCAATTTAAAGCATCCTTGCTGAATAAGTGTTAATACTAAGCTTTTGAATGGTAAAGTGTATAATGTTACAAAAGCTTTTTATTTCAGATAAATGCTAAGCTGTTTTAAACATTGATAATAATAATAAATGTTTCTTGAACAGTAAATCAGCATGTTACAATGATTTCTGAAGGATCATGTGACACTGAAGACACTGATGATGCTGAAAATTTAGCTTTGATCACAATAATAAATTACATTTTAAAGTATATTCAAATAGAAAACCGTCATATTAAATAGTAAAAATATTTTTAAAAATGTACTGTTTTTGCTATACTTTCGATCAAATAAATACAGGCTTGGTCTCGGTTCAAATCCTTTTGACTGGTAGTGCATTTAATTCTAATTTAATTTGTGTTAAACCAAGGAATATGGTATTAACTCAAGAATAACTCAGTATTCAAAACTAGGAGAGCCCACACATTTTATTTTATTTTGTAAAATATTGATTGCAGTAATACTGCAGTGATGCACCAACTAGATTTTTCCATTGGCTTTTGGAGTATTTTATTTTATTATTTTAGAATATTTTAAACAATATTGATTGTAACAATACGGCAGTGATGCATCACCCTGGTTCTCTCAACAAAAACCCAAAAACCTTTTTTTTTTTTCATTTTTCAGTTGGCTTTTGGAGTATTTTATTTTATTTTTCAATTATTTTGAAAAACATTGATTGTAAATATACTGCCAAGATTAAAATAAAATAAAAATTTAATTAAATGAGGTGAAGTGAAGAGAAATAATAAATATATGTGAATTAAAAATAATCAAATTAAACAATGATAAATAAAAAGAAACTATTTTTGAGTGACCATTTATTACAAGAATTGTACAGGAAAAATCTCAACCCAAGAGTGCAGCAGTGACATATTGACTTGGTTCTCTTGACAATAACCATTGGCCATCTTACTTTTTTTTTTTTAACAAATGAACACATAACTAATACATTTTGAAGCTTAAAAACAGTTGTCAGAAGTAAAAAGCTACATGTAGGCTAAAAACAAACTATCATCATCACCACCATCATGCTTATGACTACTCTTTCAGCCCTTATGTATTTTTAAAAAATCACTAAATGTTTAAGTTACACTAGTTGCAAAAGTGCGACAAGGCTGTGAAAGTGAACTAGTGAGTAGATGAGTTTACCCATTCACTGTGATTACGTAAATGTCCTCAACAACCTCTGTAGTCCCATTTCGACACTTGTTAAAACCTACTTTTTCAAAAAAGCTTTACAAAAATCACAAGGGGGTATTACTCATGTATTTTACGTTAACCCAAAACCCATTATGAAAACCCAATGACTTCTGGATGATAGAACTGGAAGTGCTACAATGCTTGTTTTCCGCTTGGTTTTGGCTTACAAAAAAAAAAAGCAAAAAAAAAAAAAAAAAGCAATAAGATTACCGTTACATATAACAAAATAGATATAAAAACTGAGCTATTCTAAAACTACAGCTATTTGTTTTTCAATTTTACTTTAAATGTTATTCGAATGTGTTCGAAATTCCAAAACTATATATATCTGGCCAAGCCTAAAAATGACATACCTGATCTAAAAGGCTTGAATTTCACAAGGTCTTTGGACTAGAGGCGCAACTGCAGCTTCTTTGGAAAGAAGACGCTCGGAATGGCTGCGGATTTCATTTCTGCTTCTATCTGAAGTCGGATATAATTAAAAGGAACCAAACAGCCCAGCATAATGCTAATTACGCCCCTTTCCCTGACATTTCGCTTTACTCCCCACGATAATCCATTCTCCCAGAACTTTGTTAGCCATCACGAAGATATCTGGCTGCCTCCATCAAAAACGCCCACACTTCAAGACTACCAATTTAAATCAGAGAGAAAGGGGCCTCTCACTTCAATAAGCAGAATTCAAAAAGCCACTGTCTTTCTACTCTGGCTTGTCTAAGGGCCAGATGGAAGGAAAAGCCTGTGGATAAGAATGCTGGATGAGGGCTGGGTCCTTCACACTAGGATGCAGAGGGAGGTATAGAGGCCTGTCTAATTGCCTGTCTCAAAGAGCTGGATTTATTCAGGCTTAATAGAGCCTGCCCATTTCACTGTGGGCGCACGTGTCAGCTCGTGAATGTCACTCAAAGATGCCGAGTGCAGGAACCGGAGGGAGTGGTTGGGTGTGTTCTCATTCAGGCACGCAGGCTGTTAGCTATTCAGCTAGCATGGTCGCCACTCACGGCTCTTACTGAAGAAACACGCTCAGAATTGAGCAAGGGAGAAGGAGGGGGAGAAAGGCTGCTGCTGCTTGTCATTGGCTGCTTTACACAAACATTAGAGACAAAATGAGATTCTTCTTTTTAAGGGACCGAGCCTGTTTTGCTCATTAAAGATCAAACGCACTCATACCAACTCATTTTGATTTAATTAACTGGAATCGATTCAATTAAGATTAAGGCTTGCTTTTGGGCCATTAAAAATGTAAATGCAAAAGAAAATCTACTGACTGTCGGCAGCTTTGTAATCATGGTTTGTTCGAAGTTTTTAATTAATATGTACATTTGTGTCTGTGGCGGCAAACACAATTACCGTTACATTGAAAAATAACAAGAAAAATAGTGTAGCATGCTGGCTGTTTAAAAAGCATATTAAATGACCATATTCTAAATCTCTTAAAGGGTTAGTTTACCCAAAAATCAAATTCTATCATTAAGTAATTACCCTTATGTCATTCCAAATTCGTAAGACCTTTGTTCATCTTCAGAACACAAATTAAGATATTTTTGATGAAATCCGAGAGCTTTTTTCAGACCCTGCATAGACAGCAATGCAACTGACATGTTCAAGGCCCAGAAGGGTAGTAAGGACATCCTTAAAACATCCAATCATTAGTGACATTAGTTCAACCATAATTTAACAACAATAATTTATGAAGCTATTAAAGTACTTTTTGTGTGAAATAAACAAAAATAATTACTTTAATCAAAAATTTCTTCTCTTCTGTGTCAGTCTTCGATTTGTAAGTTGCGTTGCTGTCTATGGAGGGTCAGAAAGCTCTCAGATTTCATAAAAAATATCTTAATTGGTGTTTTGAAGATGAACAAAGGTCTTACAGGTTTGGAACCACATGAGGGTGAGTGATTAATGACAGAATTTTCATTTTTGGATGAACTATCTCTTTAACCCTACCATAGTTCTAAACTTAACAACTACCTTATTAAATATTAATAAGTACGTTTGCTTAATAAGCCAATTAAAAGTTTAATGAGGGGAAATTCTTAGTTAATAGTGCAAATGCTTTCCCTTGAGAGAGAGAGAGAGAGAGCGAGAAAGAGAGAGTAAACACAGCATTCAAGATTTTTTTATAGTCAGTTTTTAGAAAAATGTTATTGTAAATGAAATATTACGATTAAAAAAAAAACTTTTGTATTTTATTATATTTTACAGCATAGTTTATTCCTGTGATGACAAATTTTCAGAAATCATTTCTATATGTTAATTTAGTGCTCAAACACACACACATATATATATATATATATATATATATATATATATATATATATATATATATATATAAATTCTCTTCTGCTTACCAAGCTTGCATTTATTTGATCCAAAGAATAGCAAAACAAGCACAATTTTGAAATATTATACTGGTTAAAATTTACTATTTAAAAACTTTTTTCTATTTGAATATGTTTTAAACTCTCATTTATTTCTGTGACTTCAACGCTGAATTTTTATTATTACTCCAGTCACATGATTCTTCAGAAATCATTCTAATATGTCTAATATGTTTATTTGCTGTTCAAGAAACTATTATTATTATGTTTAACAGCTAAGTAGATTTTTTTCAGGTTTCTTTGAATAGTAAGTTCAGAAGAACAGCATTTATCTGAAACAGAAATCTTTTGTAATATTAAATAAATGTCTTTATCATCACTTTTCATTAAAGCATCCTTCCTAAATAAAAGTATTAATTTTTATTATTTTTTTCAGAATGTATATATAGACACCAAGTTTTTAGGGTATAGTGGTATAGTGTATAGTGTTACAAAACCATTTTATTTCAGATAAATGCTGATCTTTGGATCTTTCTATTCATCAAAGAATCCTGCCAAATGTACACAATTGTTTTAAATATTGATGATAATAATAATATTAATAAAATATGTTTCTTGAACAAGAGATCAGCATATTAGAATGATTTCTGAAGGATCATGTGACTAGAGAAATGATGCTGAAAATTCAGCTTTAAAATCACAGGAATAAATTACATTTTAAAATATATTCAAATACAGTTATTGTAAATAGTAAAAAATATTTCAAAATGATACTGTTTTTGCTGTACTTTCAATCAAATAAATGCAGGCTTGGTAAGCAGAAGAGATTTCTAAAACAAACATTTTATATATATACTGTATATATAAATAACCTAAATAAATAACATACATAATGTTCACCCTTAGAACAGGAGTGAAATAATAGAAAATCTGGAACTAGCAAACAAAATAATGCCAGGATGGTAAACATGGACAATAGTGCCACCTATATAACACTTATGAATTTTGTAGAACTAATCTTTTTTTTTTTTAAATAAAAAATGTGTCGTTAACTGTTAATATAATAACATACAGTGCAAAACATACCATGTACTTTCAGCACATGGCATGTGGCATTAGATAATAAGCGATATCATGTGAGTGTAGGTGTATGTGAAGTGTGTCTTGGCAAGTCGCTGTGCCTCTGTCAACACCATATGTTGTGAGAGTGTGTGTCTGACAGATATCCTAACGACTTAGCATTGATGCAACAACCCATTTCAAATGAAACAAAGAAAATAAATAAAACAGAAACATAAATGTATCTAAATGAATTCTAAACCAAAAAACATCACAGCATATCTTTTCAGTACTTTACTCAGTATGCTTCAGCAATTTCACACACATCACAACATTCAGAGACGCTACAGAAATAATCTCGATGTGATGACGACAGACGTCCACTTGTACTCGTCAATGTATAGATTACAGCTGTACAGGCCACTTACAATTATAGAGCTCTAAGAAATCCTTAAATGCTGGATTTGTAAAATCCGACTATATATATATGCAGAAAATAATTTGATATGTGGAACATTATTTACATTCAATTATCAAAAACATCCTACTGATGGTCCCTTTTACTGATGTTTCTTAAATGTTGCATTTGGGTACCGTAATTCGCATCTCTGTTACTCTCAGGAAAGCTTACAAAAATATGACCTTAGATGGAGTAACAAGAGTGATACTTCACTGAAAATGCCAGTTTGGAAGGACCACTACTGAATTGAGTGATGAAGGCTGTCACTTTTTAAATGTCTCAGTAACAAAATCCTCTAAATAACTATAACATTCAATATAAAAACAAGAAATGAAGGCAGAATGAATCAAGATTTGAAATGCACTAAAGCAAACAAATGGACGTACATTCTTAATTTTGAGTTTAAAAGACCATTGAAAGGATAGAACTCATTGAATGGATATGGGACCAAACCAGGCCCAAAAGGAGAGGCAAAAGTGATTTTAAATAGAAAGGATGCCTTCATTTCCTATACCTACTGACAGTTTTTTTTTTTCAGAATCATGGTTGTATTCCCTCTTGCTCTATTTCCTCTTAGCGTTCACACTCTTGCAGACCCAGTTCATCCCATCCTGAAACAACATGTGAGTCAGTCCAAATACTGCAGATTTAAACTCAAATTTGACTAAAAACAAAACATATTTCAAACCAACCTGTACTCCTTCTCCTGTGAGGGCAGAACAGGACTGGATCTGCCACACTCGGTCTCTGATAGTGTGCAAATTCAAACCCTCGGCTATCTCGGACGCGGGTGCTGCCGTGAGCAAATCCTGCTTATTCGCGAACACCAGAACCGGGACACCGCTGAGCTTTTCTTCATCAAGTAACTCAGCCAGCTCCTGCATGCAGAACAATTGACTTATTTAAACACTGAAAGCAGAAATTGCTTGGAATAGTGAAGAAATAATAGCGGCGAAAAATCACCTGTCCAGTTTCCTCAAATCTTTTGCGGTCTGCACTATCAATAACGTAAATCTGAAATCCAAAAGTGTCCGATTAACAACATGTTTGGAATCAAAATGGATTGTAGGACTGTAAAGCGAGCTCACCAATACATCTGTGTTCTCAAAGTAGTTTCTCCAGTAAGGTCTGATCTTCCGCTGACCACCGATATCCCACACGTTTAATTTGAATCCTTGCGATTGGACGCTCTTGATATTGAAACCCTACAGAGAAAAACAAATTAAGTTATTAAACTTGCTATGGTAATAAAATGCAGCCAAGTAAATTGTTTAAAGTAACTGCCATAGCATTCATATGCCTCTTTTTCGAAGGCAAAAACTTCTGAACTGCCTAAAATGTCTGGGTTTCGCATTGTTTTCTTATTGACATGCTCTGTACAGTCATACATACCTTATACATACACATATTCTTGCATTGCAAGCCACAATTATGAACAATTATGTACAATGCCTGCACACCACAGTGTTTTCACAATGCATAATCAATCGGCCATATTGGCAGCACTGAATATAAACAATGCCACAGAACTGAACAAAACTCATATATTTTGCTGATTATTGCTGCTGAAAATGGTCAATTATTGTCATGTTTTGGACTGTACTAATCGGTCAGACTGGGAAAAACATTTGGATTTCTATAGTCTGCCAAAAGTTATAACAAAATAAGGAAAAGAGTGGAAACTGTCTGACGAACAAAAGGCATTTGAGGTTGGCTGAACTCAAACAGGAATTCCAGGGCAAGAATCTTGACAACATTTGTGTTTGTTCTCATCATTTTCAGTCAGGTAGGTGAAATATTAGGCTAATATCCTAATTAAAGGAGTGGTTCACTTTCAGAACAAAAATTTACAGATAATGTACTTACCCCCTTGTCATCCAAGATGTTCATGTCTTTCTTTCTTCAGTTGTAAGGAAATCAAAGGGCTCTAAACAATCCCAGCCTTGGAAAGAAGGGTCTTATCTAGCAAAATGATGGCTTATTTTCTTTAAAAAAAAAAAAATACAATTTATATACTTTTTACCTCAAATGCTCATCTTGTCTAGCTCGGCAAGACGAGCATTTGAGATTAAAAAGTATACAAGTCTTAAATGTTTTTAGAAAATAACCGATCGTTTCACTAGATAAGACCCTTCTTCCTCGGCTGGGATCGCTTAGAGCCCTTTGAAACTGCATTTTGGAAGTTCAAATCATTATATGGATAGAAATCCTGAAATGTTTTCCTCAAAAAACACGTACATGTCTTTACAACTGAAGAAAGAAAGACATGAACATCTTTGATGTCAAGGGAGTGAGTACATTATCTGTAAATTTTTGTTCTGAAAGTGAACTACTCCTTTAATATTGCTTGTTTGTATCTTTACCACCTATTAACTTTGGTTTGGCAAAATAATGCACCTTTTCCTGCTTACTAAGTCTTTCTTTACATGATTTAGCTTCCACAAGGTGGTTTAGACATCATAAGTTAGCAGAACAATGTATTCAGTAGTACATTAACCATGTACAAGCCTTGTTGTTGTTTACACCCAAGTACCTCCAATATGGCCGTGTATCTGTGTAACTGACCTACTAGTGATGTAAGTGCAAATCACTTTTCAGTTAATACCATCAGCAGGTATGAAAACAATTGCACAGCAAAGCCAAAACCCGGACATTGTAGGCAATTTAGAAATCCTCAAAAAAGAAGACTTTTGGTGACCCTAAGTAATCCTACCTGTGTTGGAGTAATATGAGTAATGTCTTCAGATGCCAGCTGTTTCAGTAAGGTGGTCTTGCCACCGTTGTCCAACCCCAGAAGCAATATCCTCACCTCCTGGTCGGGGGTACTCTTGAGTTTCCTTAAAATTGATAACAAGCCCTGAAAAATCAAGTTAAAAGCACAGCTTATACAATGCTCTCAGTTTATGACGTCATGCACGAGCATCAACAAATAGGTTTCAAGAGGAGCAATGAATGCTCAAAGGACGTATAATGAAAGAAAACTGATCTTTATATACTTCTCCCATGAAATATGTATAAAACGAGACTTTGGATGCAATACATAAGCGATTCTCGAACAGTCGTGACACCTAAACAGTCCTGCAAGCTAATCTCATCCACCACCGAGAACCGCTGCTCATCTTTAATACCACTTGATTACAACAAATCCACTATTCTCCTCAGAGGCTAACAGGACTGAATTTCACAACGTGACGGAGATGAGAAGGCTGAGTCTCAAACACAAAACAACTACGGGTAGGGATATGTTTATTGTAAGCGCTTTAACTCACCATCTTGTGATTCTGCCTCCCTGAGACGCCGCTGAGGGTAACTAAGGGGAAGAGGGGCTGACGTAGTACGCAAAAAAGACGTGCGTTCCAAGAAGGGCTAAAAGTGACGTAGTACACGAAAACACATTTAGCTCTGCTAACCGATCTTTTTTCTTTAATGTTTAACGCTGTTTTGAATGATACATTCTAACACAGAAATACATAAATGTATTTGAAAACGAATTATAATAACCCTATTGATTTCAGTTATGTTTTTTATGCAGCTGAGGTCATCAAATCCTCAGATAGTTTGTTTCTGTACACACAAATAATGTATGACCATGGACCACAAAATCTGAATAAAATGCTTTCTATTAATGCATAGTTTGTTGGGATAGAACAATGTTTGGCCGAGATACAACTATTTGAAAATCTGAAATATGAGGTGCAAAAAAAAAAAAAGTTGTCCAAATTAAGTTCTTGGCAATGCATATTACCAATCGAAAATTAAAGTTTAATATATTAGGAAATTTACCAAAATATCTTCATGGAACATAATCTTTAATATCCTAATGATTTTTGGCATAAAAGAAAAATATTTTGACCCATACAATGTATTTTTGTGCTACTTAAGACAATGTATGAATGTATGAGGATGTATGGAACTGGAAGAGAATTTCATAATAAATATTTCATAATTTTGTGTATAATGCATAGTATATTACAAATTATAAGTAAAATTATTTAAGTAAAAGTATCCAAACTAATCGGCTGAATGACTGATTTTTTTATTCGGAAAATAATAAAAGTTACAAATATTTCAGAATGTAACACAAATATTTGTACAATAAGCTGATGGGCCAGACTTCTGGTTCATTAGCGGCTATAGGAAAATAACGAGAAGAATAACAATGTGTAAACAGTAAAACTGTTTGCACTACAAACCAGTGTGTTCATAATTAACATAATACATTAAAACAATATGGTAAGACATACCAGTTTGCAATATCAACCAGCAAAACCAGCTGTTTTGTACAGCTAAAAATAGCTGGAAGCCATGAGACCAGAAGCCAGACACATTAAACTTAAAACAGCTGCACCCGCTCTTACAGGAAAAATGAGGTGAATATGTTAGAATAAAAATATTAAAGAAATTACTTTTAATTGCCTATTATTTAACTGCTTCACTGTGAGAGCTGGTTTTGGCTTACTTACCATAGCATTTGATGATATGCTGCTTTGTTAAATAAGAAACCAGTTAGTAATAATAATAATAAAGGATAATACAATGCAAATGAAGAATGCAAATGATCTCTCATTTTATTTTAAGACATTCCTGGACTTAAAATATTATACATTCACCATCTGTGACTCAAAAATTGCATTCGGTTTGTGCCAAACATAGTTTCAGACCATGTAAGTCTAATCAGAACATTTGTTTTGTTCTGTGTGTGTTAGCTTAATCTATTCTCTGTAGACTGGAACTAGAAACCATCAATGTATAATATTTAGCTGATTATTGCTGCTGAAAATGGTTCAGCAAACAATTATTGTCATGTTTTGAACTGTATTAATTGGTCAGACCGGGAAAAAACATTGGAGTACTATAGACTGCCAAAAGTTATAACAAAATAAGGAAAAAAGTGGATAAAACTGTGAGGAACAAAAGGCATTTGTGGTTGGCCAAACTCAAACACGATTTCCAGGGCAAGAATCTTGACAACATTCGTGTTTGTTCTTATCATTTCCTGTCAGGTAGGTGAAATAGTAGACTAATATCTTAATTAATACTGCTTGAATGTATCTTTACCGCCTATTAATTTTAGTTTGTCAAAATATTGCTTCCTGTCCTGCTTACTAAGACTTTCTCTACATGATTTAGCAGCCACCACATGGTTTTTCTGTGGTTTAGACAGCATAAATTAGCAGAACAACGTATTCAGTAGGACACTAACCATGCAATCAGTGCAAATGTTTACATTCGAGTATCTCCAATATAGCCCTGCATCCAGGTAACTGACCTAATCATGATGTAAGTGCAAATCACTTTTCAGTTATTACCATCAGCAGGTATTAAAACAATAGCATAGCAAAGCCAAAACCCATTTTAGGCAATTTAGAAATCCTCAAAAAAGAAGACTTCTGGTGACTTGCTGCTTTGTTAAAAGAGAAACCAGTTAGTAATAATAAAAAAGAATAATACGATGCAAACGAAGAATGCAAATGAGCTCACATTTTATTTTAAGACATTCCTGGACTTAAAGTAATATGAATTCACCATTTGTGACTCAAAAAATGCAGTCGGTTTTTGCCAAGCATAGTTTAAGACAACTCTAATCAGAACATGATTTTCATCTAAAGTGTCACATCTGTGTTGTTCTGAGTGTGTTAGAATAATCTATTCTCTGTAGATTGGAACTAGAGACCATCAATGTATGATATTTCTTGTTTTCTTTTGTTTTCCATTATCTTTGTAAGGAAGATAATATATTTATCTATATTCAATAAACACAGTGTTCCATTTAAAAAAAAAAAAAAAAGCAGTTTTTGCAGTACAATTTAGCATTGTGAATATGAAAATTCGCCAGTGCTGGTTGAACCTTAGAAAACAGCTCTGAACGATTCGTTCACGAATCAAACCGAATCGTTCCGAGCGGTTCTCGAGTCAGCGCCACTGAACTCAACCCCTGAATTTGCATAGTAGTAACTGCCACATAAAAATGTAAATATATGGTTGAAAAGGTAATCGTCCCTCTCCGACAGCATTTACAGGCTGAATCGGCTGCAACAAACTAAACTGAGACTTGTCAACAACATGTTAAAATGTTTAACAGCAAGTAATGAATCAGTTGTTTTAGAATCGACTCTTTGAACTGTTCGAAGGAACCGATTTGCGTAAACGATTCTGATTTCCTTTCATTGTAAGGGGAGGGAGCTTCTTCTCTTCAGGGATTGGAAGAACTAATGCCACGTGCTCGTCTACTGTTTCAAGCCCACATCATCAGTGTTTAACCTGCTTCATAAATGTTTTTACTACTACTGCAGCGCCACGAGATATAAACAAGAGTGTCAAGTCACTTCATAAAGGTATTTTCATGTGGCACATTGATATGTGTGGTTTTGTCTGATTTGTTTTGACAGCGTATATCCGGGTGCTTGTGTACAGTGCACATGAACTGATGCAAGCTGCTGCTGGACAACTTAGTCTTTCTGATACAGTCTGCTTTCTAATTAGCTGCTACTTTGCATACTGCAAATGTAATTTTAATGCAGGGTTGGTTTTATGAAAACTCATACTTGATGTTTGAGAGGTCTTGATGTTTTAAAAGCTAATGCTTACTTTATGCTACTTAATAAATTACAAGTCGAGGTCTGTTTTTCTTAAACTTCTTGGTAACGTACACCTAACGTAGTTGATATAGTTAGCTGTACATAGTTGTATTAGCTTGGTTGTATTTTATTTTAATCACAGTATTTGTTTTACATATTTATTGTTAAACTACCCGTAAATCAGGTTAAACCGGTAAGTAAGCAAATGATCAGAATGAAAGAAAGCGTTGACAAGTTTGGAGCCATTGAAAGTTATTCTTTGTTTGCTTGTTTTGTGAATTGCCTTTTGTGCATTTTCAATTCAATTCAGTAAATAGTGACTCTACAAAAATCACATCTGGTCCACATTCACCTGCTTTGGTTTCATTTTGATATGTTTGTAATGCATTGCATATATATATATATATATATATATATATATATATATATATATATGTGTGTAATAATTATAATTTAAATAAGCTTTCCAGTGTTAAGACAATATTTGGCCGAGATACAACTATTTGAAAATCTGGAATCTGAGGGTGCAAAAAAATTAAAATATTGAGAAATGCCTTTGAAGTTGTCCAAAAGTTCTTAGCAATGCATATTACTAATCAAAAATTAAGTTTTGATATATTAGGAAATTTGCAAAATATCTTTATGAAACATGATCTTTAAGGAATAGGATAGGACAATTTTGGCCGAGATACAACTATTTGAAAATCTGGAGTCTGAGGGTGCAAAAAAATCTAAATATTGAGAAAATACCCTTTAAAGTTGTCCAAATGAAGTTCTTAGCAATGCATATTACTAATCAGAAAATTAAGTTTTGATATATTTACGGTAGGCAATGTACAAAATATCTTCATGGAACATGATTTTTACTTAATATCCTAATGATTTCTGTCATAAAATAAAAATTGATTATTTTGACCCATACAATGTATTGTTGGCTATTGCTACAAATATACCTGTGCTACTTAAGACTGGTTTATGGTCCAGGGTCACATATTGTTTGAGAGAAAATACTTGTTAAGGATTAGTGGAAACTTCATTGATTTTTAACTGGTTAGAATTAGGTCAGAGTCTCAAGAGCCCATTTCTCGCTTTCCCTAGCCTAGAATATTGGTCAAGTCCCTGGTCTGTTTTTTTTTCTTTTTATCCATCTGTTTGCATAGCTGGCCTCACTGGCCCTCACTTGCTTTTGACTTTCTTATCATAGCATTTGGAGATATGCTGCTTTCTTAGATGAAAAAACAGTTAGTAAAAAAAATATAATACGAATGATGAGTGAAGAATGCAAATTATCTTACATTTTATTGTAAGCCACCCATAACCTTAAAATAATATGAATTCACCAGTTTTAGACCACTTACATCTAAACAACATGTTTTTCTTCTGAAATGTCACATTTGTTTTGTTCTGTGGACCTTAGTATGATCTATTCTCTATAGACTGGAACTGGAATCCATCAATGTATTGAATAGTTCTTGTTTTCTGTTGTATTTTCACCCAGGCTCTTTGTAAGCAGGGAGAAAACCATGGAAGCTCTGAAGGGCTTTGATATTGACGCCCCGCGCTGGGATCAATCCACGTTCATGGGTCGTCTCAAACACTTTTTCAACATCACTGACTGCCGCACTGCTCTGCTGCCTGATGCCAAACTAGATGAAGCCAAAGCTTTAGTGGAGAGCTGCAGGTGAAGAAATGCATTGATTTGATGAGGTGATCGCTCTCTCTTCTTCCTGTTTCTCACTTTCTGTCACTTCTTCTTCTCCCCCAGAGCTGGCTCTGTTCCTCCTGGCACAACAGAGGAGCAGCTGCTATATGCCAAGAAGCTGTATGACTCTGCATTTCATCCTGATACAGGTGACAGGATGAACCTGATAGGGAGAATGTCTTTTCAGGTGCCTGGGGGTATGGCCATTACGGGGTTCATGCTTCAGTTTTACAGGTTTCATTTAATTTTTTCAAATATTTATTTTAGAATATATATAGTTTACCATATATACTATATACAGTTGAGGTCAAAAGTTACATACACCTTGCAGAATTTTCAAAATGTTAATTATTTTACCAAAATAAGAGGGATCATACAAAATGCATGTTGTTTTTTATTTAGTACTGACCTGAATAAGATATTTCACATAAAAGACATTTACATATAGTCCACAAGTAAAAAATAATAGTTGAATTAATAAAAATGACCCCATTCAAAAGTTTACATACACTTGATTCTTAATACTGTGTTGTTACCTGAATGATCCACAGTTGTGTTTTTTTTTTTTTGTTTAGTGATAGTTGTACATAAGTCCCTTGTTTGTCCTGAACAGTTAAACTGCTCAATGTTCTTCAGAAAAATCCTTCAGGTTTGAACCCTTTCCAACAATGACTGTATGATTTGGAGATCCATCTTTTCACACTGAGGACAACTGAGGGACTCAAATGCAACTATTACAGAAGGTTCAAACACTCACTGATGCTCAAAAAGGAA
This sequence comes from Garra rufa, assembly GCF_049309525.1. NCBI lineage: Eukaryota > Metazoa > Chordata > Actinopteri > Cypriniformes > Cyprinidae > Garra > Garra rufa. The sequence continues at coordinate 32,612,774 of NC_133382.1, read as the reverse complement.
AAACAATGCATTAAGAGCAAGGGGTGTAAACTTGTGAACGAAATTAAGATGTGTACATTTTTCTTATTTTGCCTAAGTATCATATTTTTTTAATTGAGTACTGCTGTTCAGAAGCTACAGAAGATACGTACCTGTTTCCCAGAAGACAAAATAAGTTAAATTTACTCTGATCTTCAAATTCAAAAAGTTTTCACCCCTTGGCTCTTAATGCATTGTGTTTTCTTCTGGAGCATCAGTGATAGTTGAACCTTCTGTAATAGTTGCATATGAGTCCCTCAGTTGACCTCAATGTGAAAAGATGGATCTCAAAATCATGCAGTCATTGTTGGAAAGAGTTCAAATACACAAAAATGCTAAAAACCAAAGAATTTGTGGTACTTGAAGGATTTTTCTGAAGAACAGCAGGCAGTTTAACTGTTCAGGACAAACAATTGACAAAAAACCCAGCTGTGGATCATTCAGGTAACAACACAGTATTAAGAATCAAGCATATGTACACTTTTGAACAGTCATTTTTTTATAAATTCAACTATTATTTTCTCACATGGACTATATGTAAATGTCTTTTTTGTGAAATATCTTATTCAGGTCAGTACTAAATAAATAATAACATGCATTTTGTATGATCCCTCTTATTTTGGGAATATAATGAACATTTTGCAGCTTCTTCAAGGTGTATGTAAACTTTTGACCTCAACTGTATTTTAACAGTTAACCACTTATTTTGTATGATCATGTAGGACAGTCCCAGCTGTAGTGTTCTGGCAGTGGGTTAACCAGTCTTTCAACGCTCTGGTCAACTACACCAATCGCAATGCTGCCTCCCCCATCACATCAAAGTAAGTTTCTGTGACTTCTTTCTTTCTCTGAACTTTACTCACTTGCAAGATATGCATATACCTCTTAAAATGTGACTCGGTCTCGTGATACCTAGCGATTTATTAACAGATGTCTGGGAAGGAGCTTCAAATAACAGATAAGCTTCAGTAACAGATATGTTTTTTTTGTTGTGTTGTGTGTATCTTCTTTGCTCAGGCAGATTGGAGTAGCTTATGTGACAGCAACAAGCACAGCGCTGGCCACTGCGGTCGGCCTGAACCTCTACACAAAGGTATTACTCAGCCTCATATAAATAATTAAGGGAACACTCTGTCTACACACAGGATCTGTGATATGCAGGCGATTACAATAGAAAATGTACAAACTGAATATTTTAATATAATTTAGAAATCATGTTTAGTTATGCACTTACTGGTATTTCAGGATAAAAGGGATAGTTTACCCAAAAATTTAAATTCTGTCTTTAATTACTCACCTACATGTTGTTCTAAACTTGGAAGACCTTCATTCATCTTTGATGAAATCGAGAGGTTTCTGACCCTGCATAGACAGCAACGAAACTATCATGTTAAAGGCCCAGAAAGGTAGTAAGGACATCCTTAAAATAGTCTATATTACATCAATGGTTCAACCTTAATTTTATGAAGCTACAAGAATACTTTTTTGTTTTCTCTGTGCACAAAAAGTATTCTCGTAGCTATATAAAATTAAGTTTGAACCATTGATGTAACATCGACTATTTTAACAAGTTCCTTACTACCTTTCTGGGCCTTGAATGTTTCAGTTGCGTTGCTGTCTATGCAGGGTTAGAAAGCTCTCAGATTTCATAAAAATTTATTTTTGTGTTCCGAGGATGAACGAAGGTCTTACAGGTTTGAAAGACATGAGAGTGAGTAATTAATGACAGAATTTTCATTTTTGGCTGAACTATCCCTTTAACCTTTGTGTCCACAGAAAGCTCCTCCACTGGTGGCACGCTGGGTGCCGTTTGCTGCTGTGGCCTCGGCTAACTGTGTGAACATTCCAATGATGAGACAACAGTGAGACCTCTTATGTTACCTACGCTCTTTTATTTTGGTGGGTCCTGCTCACTAGGTTGACATGTTTAGATATTAGTATATTCAGGTTTATTTTTTCCTATACAGGGAAATTTTGAATGGCATTGCTGTGACAGATGAAGATGGAAATAAACTGGGCCACTCAAGGGTGAGGAACATTTATTAGTTGTATCAGGGTGAAATAATCTCACCTGAGGAAAATTTTTCTGCACTGAAATTTACATTCTCTTTGCAAAATCTCTAAATCTTAGTACTGCCCTGAAGAAACTGCTTAAACAAAGACAAATTAGTAGAAACAGAAACAACACAAATACCTGTTTATATACACATAAAAAATATCCATTTCTCGATTTTAATCGATTCTCCTTTTTATGAAACGGTATCGATTCTTAAAACACAAGAATTGATTAGTCAAGCCTGTTTTCAGTTAATGAATGGAGCATTGTATAGCACCTCCAATAAATGGCGATAAGCTTGTTACTTTTGATATAAAACAAAGTCTCAGATTTCAAATTCTGTCCATTTTATACAGTATTCAAACAATAAATGCCGTTTTGGCGCTGTTTAATGCAAAGTGACTGTTCGCTTGCCTCAGTTCAGAGAAGCGGTAAGAGTTACGTCTCGAAATAAACATCCGAAAGGATGTTAAAAAGAAAGAGTAGTACAACGTACCGAAATCTGTCCCTTTTAAATGCTCATTTAGTGTTTCAATCATGGAAAGAGCTCAATATAACAGGTTGTAAACAATATGTCACGTAATGTCACATTTACCTCAGGAAAAATATATTTGGTGACCATAAACTTGTTAGTCAGCCAGAAAAATTAACTTTAGAAAGGAGCATTTTGCTGAATAAGTGAACCAAAACATAACACATTTATTATTATTATTATTTTATTTATTTTTTTTTTTACTGTTTTTCAATATTTATGCTTGTGTAAATCTATGACATTTTCATGATAGCCACCATTTAAATGTTTATATTTCAAAAAATTTAAGTAGAAATATTATTATGTAGTTGCAGTGTTGGGCAAGCTACTTAGAAAATGTAGTGAGCTAAGCTAACAGTTACTCTTCATTAAATGAAGCTTCACTACACTAAAGCTATCCTCGTAAAAGTAGCAAGCTAAGCTACAGCAACACGGCAAAAGTAGTTTACTACATCTAAGCTATTTTTCAAAATGTCATTTTTCTGTTGAACCAACATCATACCAAGTTAATGCTTTCTCAGTGATCAATAAAACTGTCAGTCATACAGGCATAAAAGTTCTGTTTAATTGTTTATTCAACAACTCTTCCAAACCAATTTGGCAACAAAAATCAGTATCATTTACAGGGCTGGATTTATCTCATATTGTGACATAGGCAAACAAAATTTTAGGGGGTTGGGGGGTTTTATTCTTTCTTTAAAAAATGTTTTGAAAAACAATGGCACTTGTTTCTGAATATTGAACGAATAAAACAGGGAAAATAAAATTGAATAACATATAGTCTGTATATAAATGGCTAAATAACACTTTAACTTACTTCCATTTTTGAACAAAGATAGTACTTGATTTCATGAATACAGGAGCCTGATTTTTGTTTTAATTGTCAGAATCTATAGTACATAACAAATAAAAAATAAAAACAAATCACAAACATTTGCAGTCAAGACTGGAAAAAAACAAGTTACGAATGTAAGCCAGATTTGGCCCAGACCCTGTTACTCTCTGGGAAGCAAAATTCTATTGTAAATTTGTTAACCGACAGTAAGAATATTTAACCGAATCAATCGCCTATTTTCGTTTGCTGACGTTAAAAAAAACACGCAAACCCTTTTACTTTAACCGTATTCAGAGCAGAACAAGGATGAAATAAATAAATAAATATAATTGTCTATATAATAACAATAATATAATTATAGGCCTATAATAGGCCTAGATATAAACAATCCAAAACAAGTCCAACACTTTATAGCGAAACTGAAAGTAAAGTTGGGCTTATAGACCCTACCTGTCTCGCCGCGAATCCAAATGTTTCCATATCTGCAAAGTATTTGAAGCGAAACTATTATGTATAGGGTAAACTAGGCTTTGTACTTCATGCACGTCGACGGAAAAAGATAAAATAGCCTATTCCGTCATTTTTGATCATACTTACAGTAAAGGCATAATTCGATACTTTAAAGCAGTTTGAAGTGTCAAGAATATTAGCAAAGATTATGTTTAGGCTATTAGAACACTGTTCCGTTCTTATTTCGCTATGGCACCTGTCGATTTTTTTTTTTTTATGAAACCATTTTGCCTTTTGCTATGAATTTGACAACCCATATCCACCCACTCCCCATCTCGTACTTCTGAGTTTGAGGCTGTAAAGGACTTTACTAAAGGTGCTTCAACTATGTACTGAGTTAAGGGTATGAATACTTATGCAATGTACTTAATTCAGTCTTTTATTTTTAATAAATTTGTAAAATGAGCAAATCTGGGTTTTGCTTTGTCATTATTATGGTTTATGGAGTGTAAATTGATAAAACTAATTTAAAGCAGTTTAACATAAAGCAGTTTTTTGTAACTTTACGTTTCATACATACCTAAATATGTACATTTATGAGTAGAAATATTAGTTTAAATAGATCTGAAAGTGTTTAGTGCTTATAATAATCAGTTTAATTATACAATGCCGTTTTTTACACTATTAGCATTTCTTTGTTCAGTTACTGATAAATACTGTATACTGTCTGTGTTTGTCATAGAAAGCAGCTGTCAAGGGCATCACACAAGTGGTCATCTCTCGAGTTACCATGGCAGCGCCAGGCATGAGTAAGTGCAAAGAGTTTGGCCGCTGTTATCAGATCTCAGTTCTAAAATAAAGCAGCCCTCATCTCACCCACCAGTCAATGTTGAATCCTGTGCCGCTTTCTTTGTTCTTTCCAGTCATACTCCCCATTATTATGCAGAGGCTGGAAAAATATAGATTCATGCAGGTGAGCCTGATGTTGTTTTGCATCCAAGGAGCACGCAATGGAACAGAGAAGTGATAAAATAGCCAGTTTATGATCTGCAGGTGTTTCTGTTATAAATTCACTCTCTCTCAGTTCTCAAACACGACATCTGTTGAGCTGTCCTCATATAACAGTCAGTTATCATCAATGCATACAGGTTTCAAATGGTTTTATGTAGCATAATATTGTGTTCAATTACAATTATTGTAATTCTTACTAATATAATCTTATTTGTTATTGTTCCTGGGACTGTAAAGGCTATAAACATTTTGCTGTTGCTATGTACAGTTGAAGTCAAAAGTTTACATATACCTTGCAGAATCTGGAAAATAAGAGGTCTCATACAAAATGCAGGTTCTTTTTTATTTAGTACTGACCTGAATAAGTATTTCACATAAAAGACATTTACATATAGTCCACAAGAGAAAATAATAGTTGAATTTATAAAAATTACCCCATTCAAAAGTTTACATACACTTGATTCTTAATACAATGTTGTTACCTGAATGATCCACAGCTGTGTTTTTTTTTTTTGTTTAGTGATAGTTGTTCCTGAACAGTCTGCCCGCTTTTCCTTAGAAAAATCCTTCAGGCCCCACAGTTTCTTTGGTTTTTCAACATTTTTGTGTATTTGAGCCCTTTCCAAAAATGACTGTATTATTTTGAGATCCATCTTTTCACACTGAGGACAACTGAGGGACTCACATGCAACTATTACTGAAGGTTTGAATGCTTACTGATGTTTCAGAAGAAAAAACAGTGCATTAAGCCAGGGGGTGTAAACTTTTGAATAGAATAAAGATGTGTACATTTTTCTTATTTTGCCTAAATATCATATTTTGTTAATTTAGTCATGTTTCCCAGAGAACAAAATAAGTTGAATTTACCCTGATCTTAAAAAAAAAAAAAACACGGTCGGCTCTTAATGCATTGTGTTTCCTTCTGGAGCATCAGTGATTGTTTGAAACTTTTGTAATAGTTGCATATGAGTCCTTCAGTTGTCCTCAGTGTGAAAAGATGGATCTCAAAATCATACAGTCATTGTTGGAAAGGGTTTTTCTAAACAGTGGGCAGTTTAACTGTTAAGGACAAACAAGGAAGTCATGAACAACTATCACTAAAAAAACACAGCTGTGGATCATTCAGGTAATAACACAGTATTAAAAATCAAGTGTATGTTAACTTTTGAACGGGGTCATTTTTTATATATATAAACATCTTTTATGTGAAATATCTTATTCGAGTCAGTACTCAATAAAAAATAACATGCATTTTGTATGATCCCTCTTACTTTGGTCAAATAATTAACATTTTGCAGATTCTCCAAGATATATGTAAACTTTTGACTTCAACTGTATATGTATGATTTCATATAAATCATATTTGCATTTGTTTCTTTCAATCTGTGCAGAAAATCACATTTCTTCATGGGCCACTGCAAGTCATGATGGTTGGTGTATTGTAAGTGATCGCATTTCTTATTATGAGAATAGCAACGGTTGATATGCCAAATATATGAGATCTTTTTTCAGTAGAAGAAATGACAACATACCCTTCTCTGTTTCGCAGTCTGATCTTCATGGTGCCTGCAGCGTGTTCACTGTTTCCTCAAAGATGGTAAAGATTGCATGTACTGTACATACAAAATGAAAGTTTGCTGAAAATGTACTCACCCTCAGGCTATTCAAGATGTAGAAAAGTTGGGTTCTGCATTTAAATTTAGCCTTACGTCAATTGCTCTGCAAGGGATCCTCTGCAGCGAATGGGTGCCATCAGAATGAGTCCAAACAGCTGATAAAAACATAATAATTCACAACAGACAACAGTCTATCAATTAACGTCTTGTGAAGTGAAAAACTGTATGTTTGTAAAAAACAAATCAATTATTGAGACACTTTTAACTTCAAACATTCACTTCACAACAGATAAATTGATGGACTGGAGTCGGTTGTGAATTATTGTGATGTTTTTATCAGCTGTTTAAACTCATTCTGATGGCACCCATTCCCTGCAGAGCAACCATTGGTGAGAAAATGAAATAATGCTAACAAACACATCTACAGTAGTGACTAGAACAAATCATTTTAGAGCTAATCACAGTTTCATAATGGCACTAAGCTTATTCACACAACCTTTTGCAGCTGCTTTATCCATTATCTCTCTTTAAAATGCTCAATTCAGATGTTTCTGAGCCATACGATACCGGACTAATCAATCATTTTTACACTTTTGTTTGATTTGCAGTTCTATGGCTGTATCCAAGCTGGAACCTGAGCTCAGGGAGTCCATTGTTTCTCAGTACGGCGACCGTGTCAGTTATGTCTACTTCAACAAGGGCCTGTGAGTGCTGGCCAATCACAGTCATCGGCCAATCAAAAGCTCTTTTTGACAATTTTTGCTGAAGTTGCTAAAAAGAAGCTTTTTGATTTGAGGTTTAAAAAAAAAAAAATTGTTATGCACTAAAGCATAATTTATGGATAGTATTTTTACATTTGGCCCTGACTGCTGCAAACAATCAGTTTGATTTGTGAATCAAAATTCTCGGTAAAATAAATTTTACAGAGAATTTATAGACATTGGATAAAGCTGATCCTGTTGCCCCGTCATACTGTTGTATATGATCTACCCTGAATAATCGGAAACAGATTGAAAAGTCTTAACAATTTTTTTCCCTCAGATGCCAAATGCTGTCATTTATCACATACATCTCTCAGGAAGAGTTTATTTTTAAGGTTTACTGCTTTAATAGCCTCTAAAGCCATCAGTGAAATCATTTTATCAGAATTTTCTTAAAGAGTCACTGCCAGTCAAAAGTTTTTACACAGTAGGATTTGTAATGTTTTTAAAGAAGTCTCAACTGTTCACCAAGCCTGCATTTAAAGTACAGCAAGAACAGTAAAATTTGAAATATTTTTACTATTTAAAATACCTGTTTTCTTTTTGAATATATTTTAAAATGTAATTTATTTCTGTGATTTCAAAGCTGAATTTGTAGCATCATTACACCAGTCTCAAGATGCTTCAGAAATCATTGTAATATTCAGATTTGCTGCTCAAAAAACATGTATTATTATTATGTTAAAAACAGCTGAGTAGAATCTTTTCAGGTTTCTTTGATGAGTAGAAAGTTCAGAAGAACAGCATTTTGATCAATTTAAAGCATCCTTTCTAAATAAAAGTATTCATTTCTATAATTTCTTTGAAAAACTAAAAACTGACTCAGGCTTTTTGAATGGTATAGTGTATAATATATAGTGTACAGTTTTTTTTTTATTTCAGATGAATGCTGATCTTTCCATTGATCAAAGAATCCTGAATAAAAAGTACTCAACTGTTATAGATATTGATAATAATAATAAAAATGTTTCTTGAACCGCAAATCAGCATATTAGAATGATTTCTGAAGGATCATGTGACACTGAAGACTGGAGTAATGATGCTAAAAATTTAGCTTTAATCACAGGAATAAATTACATTTTAAAATATATTCAAACAGAAAACAGTCATTTTAAATACTAAAAATATTTCAAAATTTTACTGTTCTTTGGATCAAATACGTTTGGTGAGCAGAAGAGACTTATTCAAAAAACATTAAAAACCTTACTGTTCAAACATTTTTGATTGGTAGTGTACTGTCAAATCAAATGTTTACGTTTGAAATACCAGTTGCAAACATGAAGTTTGGGAAAGTATAGTCTATTAAACATCAGTTTGAAAGTGTATTTTATGGTAGAGTGTGCCTTAAATTCAAAATTAGGTCCATTGCCTGCCCTCACTGTGAACTATCTGAGTTATGTACTTGTTTTCATCATTACAAGATGATGAAATAAACAGACAGCTGTCGAAATAAACCCCTGGTCTGTGATAACTCATGGGAGTTGAACCAAAGAGGACCTTGTGTTTATTTTATCTACAACTGTGCGCTCAATATTCATTCCTGCCACATGAGGGCAGTATCTGATCAAGTTTTGTGAAGGTAAATATGGGCTAAAATATACTATAAAGACATCAGAAACCACTTTCTAGGACAATCTGAAATGAATGGGTGTATGTATATACATATATGTGTGTGTGTGTGTGTGTGTGTGTGTGTATATATGCTGAAAATACAAAAAAAAATATGGATATTCAATTAGATTACCTTATGCAGAAATATGATAGATTTTTCATAGATTTAAAAATACTAATGGGACAAGCTGATGTAGTTTAATGTTTTATTTGGTAATACTGTATATTTATCCGTCAAGTGAACGTCCACATGGGAATTACACAAAGCATCAAAGACATGCATAGTCTGGTTCTTCTACCACAACTTTTATCATGTGGTTCAGACACTAGGTCTCACATTCCTGCTTTTTTTCAGCAAATCATAAAAGAGAAAGACAAAAGACTGGTAAAAATAACACAATGATCATATAAATCAAAGGTAATAACACATTAAAAAAGTAGAAACGTGGAAAACAAAATCATTTAACTTACGCCATTAAAGTTCAATAACAATTCATACAAAGCGGTTTAAGGAGTTATAGCTCGATGCATATTAAACATTAACCTTGTAGATTTATATAGACTATTCGTAATTGTTATGACAACGCTTCTGGTATGAAGAAAGGATACTGAAACAAAAATCTTAATTTAAATCACACTTAGGCAAAAAAAAAAAAAAAGCTTCGTACATTTATGCTGGAACACTGATAGCCAAAATAGAAAGGTGTGAGTTGAACGAATACCCATAGGAAAGCTCCCTTTGATTTTATACAATGGTTATGATGCATGTCGTCCAAATCGATCAACACTTTTATTGTTGCTTTCGTCAGTTCAACCTCAGTCTGTCTTTTCCCTCTTCCTCTCAATCACTATGACCACATCGGGCCACATGGTTCACCCTGACGAAGCGCCTAGCAACTAGTATTCTAACGCCTCACCCTCAGTCAATCACGTGACTTGACAACGCCCAATCAGGGGACGCTTGCAACAACCCAACTCTGTGCCTTCCTCTCAAGCTGCCAATAAACTCCTGAGTTTATTGACATCACAGGAGGAAGGAACCTCGCTCTTTGTTTCCTCTTTCTCAGCGCATGCTATAGGCCTGTGTCTTTGCATGCCAATCCAATCAGCCTTGTTTTACTCTAGGGCAAAACGAAGGGTCTTCCCATTACCATGGCAACTAAAGTCTTATGTACCTCTTCGGGTACATAATCTAATAAGAACAATACGGAAGATAAAACGGCTCACTAGGACCTTAGATAACTGAAGCATTTGCAAATCAATAACAAAAGCATTGAAAATGAGAATTACAAAAAAAGAGGAGACGGTCCTCTTGGTTTTGTTTTTAAAAAGTGCAACAAGTTCAAATAGTATCATCACTGAACTATTAACGGAGGAGTAAATGCATAAATTGGACTCGTTGTGGGCATTTCGAGACAAGGTTCAGAAAGGTAAACAGACATATTGACAAAACAAATTAGGGATGTGCATGACAAAATCGAATTGGAGAGGAATTTACTGTATATTGCTAACTAATTGTGAGCTCTAGAACTGAATAATAGACGTTTACATTGTTATTCCTTCATTTTTCGTATATGCGAAGGATACGCCGTGATGAAAAACAGTGGAAGAGAAATGAAGAACAGCTTCATATACAACAGTTCAACATTCTGAAATTTGGTCAGCAGCACAATTTTGTTTCTGTCACAAATTCATGCCTAGCGACATTGACTTTGGTCTTTAATTTTCTTTTTCTTTTTTTTTCCCCAAACCCCAAGTTCTTTCCAGGTCCCCGCACATCTTTGAACTATCTGGGAAGTCCTGCCTCACCATTTATCTGAGTGGACCAATTGGCAAGGCGTTGGGAAATTACACTACCTTCAAAAGTAATACTTTCACTACCACCCCGTGTGGGTTTGGACCAGAAATTGAAAATGCGAAAATGAGATTGCAGTTTCCTTTATGCAGAGTCCTTTATGCAGAGAGAAATCTAAGCGCTGTATTGGGGGGCAGAAAGTGCTCTCATTTTAAAGATTGTCCCTCACACGATGGGGAGTGTTTTCTGGGTGCCAGCCTTATGTGGGTTTGTTACTTTCGCTCCATTCTGTCTCATGTTACGATATCTAATGAAGACTGTACACTAATCTAGCCGTTTCAATTTCAATTTGGTAGTTTTGTCTTTATGTCGATATTAACTTACACCTTATCTATGATATTTGTAAGAATCTCAGATTGGGTGATGTGGAGAGTGGAGGGAGATACTTTAAGGGTCTTCCACATCCAGAAACTCTTTCTTGGGTGGCGCGACTCCACGGTACCAGGCGCAAGAGCCGTCTCCTCTCTTGATGCAGGCGTAGTGGTCGGACTGGCGTCCGTGAATTATCTTCTCCGTCACCCAATCTGTCCACAGGCACTCCTCTGGGGCGCTGATCTCGCACGGGAAGGTCGCACAGCGTGTAATCTGGATGCAACAACAAAGTTTGTTAACAGGATGTGATACTGATGATTTTTAAACAAAGTATATAGATATGCGAATGCTACAATTAAGCTACAATTATATTTTATAAATATTAGCTATAACATAGCTAGATAGACAATGGTACTTCCATCAATGGATGGGTAGAAGAATGAATAGACAGATAATTATATGGATAGACAGATAGAAAGATAGACGTATATAAAGACAGAGTGATGGATGAATGGATGCATGATAGATAGATAGACAGGCAGATAGAAAGACAGACAGACGGATAGCAAGATAGACAAATAGAAAGGTAGACAGACAGACAGACGGATGGATACAGATGATAGAGATAGTATGGATGGATGGACAGATAGATAAATAGAAAGACAGATAGGCAGATAGAAAGATACAGACAAATAGAAAGGTAGACAGATGGATAGATGGATGGATGATGGAACGGTAGACAGATAGATGTATGAGAGATAGACAGGATGGATAGATAGATAGATAGATAGACAGACAGACAGACAGACAGACAGATAGACAGATAGATAGACAGACAGACAGACAGACAGATATATAGATATACAGAAAGAAAGAAGGATAGACAGACAGAAAGACAGACAAATGGAAAGATAGACAGACGGTGCATGGACAGATGATAGATAGATAGACGGATGGACGGGCAGATGATAGATAGACAGGTAGACAGACAGACAGGGTGGATGGATGGATGAATGAGGAAATGCATGATGGATGGGTAGACAGACAGACAGACAGACAGATAGATAGATAGATAGATAGATAGATAGATAGATAGATAGATAGATAGATAGACAAATGAATATAAAGATAGATAGATAGATAGACAGACAGGATGGATAGATAGATAGATAGATAGATAGACAGACAGACAGACAGACAGACAGACAGATAGACAGATAGATAGATAGACAGACAGACAGATATATAGATATACAGAAAGAAAGAAGGATAGACAGACAGAAAGACAGACAAATGGAAAGATAGACAGACGGTGCATGGACAGATGATAGATAGATAGACGGATGGACGGGCAGATGATAGATAGACAGGTAGACAGACAGACAGGGTGGATGGATGGATGAATGAGGAAATGCATGATGGATGGGTAGACAGACAGACAGACAGACAGATAGATAGATAGATAGATAGATAGATAGATAGATAGATAGATAGATAGATAGATAGACAAATGAATATAAAGATAGATAGATAGATAGACAGACAGACAGATAGATGATAGCCAGACAGATGGATAGATAGACAGATAGGTAGACAGACAGATGGACAGAAAGATAGACTGATAGAAAGACAGACAAACTGAATAGAAATATAGACAGACTTTCAGTCCACCCGTTTGTCTATCTTTCTGTCTGTCTGTCTGTCTGTCTATCTATCTATATTTTTATTTGTCTGTCTATCTGTCTGACTGTCTATCTGTCTCTCTCTCTATCTATATATCTATCAGATGGACAGACAGATGATAGATAGATAGACAGACAGACAGATCAGAAAGAAAGAAACATCCTATTCAAATTCTGAAGTGCAGAATCCATGTTGACAGCACGTTCCACAGTAATGATTATTAAATGTATATTATATGACAGACAGATACATAGATAGATAGATAGACAGACAGACAGAAAGAAACATCTTATTCTTCAAATTCTGAATTCTGAAGTGCAGAATCCAGGTTGACAGCACGTTCCACAGCGATGATTATTATATGTCCAAAGGAGAAATATAGTCACCTTGCAGTCACACCCCATCTGGTAGCGCTGACTGAGGCTCTTCTTCTGGGTGGCACTCATGGATTCCCAGGGCATGATGAGATCACACAGAGTCACGTGCATTTTGCCGTTGACCTCCGCCTTGCCTGGAAACACAATGTGCAGACACAACAATCTGAACAATCTTTGAACATCTGATAGTCACGGGAACAACAAGGCCCAACAGCCAAAATAACAGCACGCGAGAACACGATAATAAGTTGCCACGTTTATAAACCGAGCCCTTCTGTTAGTCATCTATTGTTGTGTATTATGACTGAACCACATTATAGAGGTCACTGCAGAGTCAAAGCGCAGATTTGGTGAAAAACACTACATGCAAAAGCTTGTGAACTCTGATGGTGGAGAATAGGAGTAGCTAACCGCAATTTGGGACTTCACAAAATGGGAGGGAACGTACAAATACAATGACATAAACAACCTCAAGATGGTTTCTATTTTTGAAGTTTCTGAAGGTCTACTCCGGTTACAATCTGAAACCTGGGTAGTGTGGAGAAGGGAATGTGTGCCTTGAAAACACAACCTCAGCAGTTACTCCGCACTACAGGATCAGCTCTCTCATTATTTTACCTCCCCTCCTCCTCTAAAACTTCAGCTTTAAAGGCAATTGCTACCCTCCACAGACCTCTGCCTTGTCAACTCTGTAATTTGGGCTCTGCTGGAATGGTTTGAGATGGGGAAACCAGAAGTTGTCTGTGTTCATCTTTTGACGTTCTTTTATATTCTGTTTTTTCCCCTCAGAGTTGCCTGCTCAGCAAGTTCATTAGAGTACTGAAACCCAGCTGTAAATTCAGCACATTGTACATCAGTAAGTCACGGTTTGTAAACTTCTGTCCTGTCTGAAAACGGATTGCCTTGAGTGAAGCATGTGCCAACTGGCAAGTGCTCTGCTGTGAAGGCAGTAACCAATAGCATTGTGTGGTTAGACTGTACATTTATTTGACCAAAAACAACAGCTGTAATGAAATTACAGTCTTTTACCTGAGATGAGGTACTCCTTCTTGCCATTAGTGTCCAAATTCGTCACCCCACACACTGCAGATGACGGCGCGGTGAAGATCACGTCGATGTGGCGATCCGGCCCTTTGAACATCTGAGAGAGCACAACAAAATCGTTTTATTTAATGCAAGACATTTTCATTGTCGGTTAGATTTGAATAACAGCTGTCATCTTCATCCCTCACCTTGATCTGCTTAATCTCATATTGGATCCTCTTGATAGGGTTCCCATAAATATCATTCCCAGAATCCACTTCTTTCTTTCCAACCACCTTGGCCCTGATTACTGCAGAGAAAAGATGAATATAAATGTTAATTTCATGAGCCAACTGCCAAAGAAAGCTTTTATCAAAATTGGGAGTCAAAATGAGACTAGTCTTTAGACTAATTTTCACTCACACAATTTTAATAAAAGATTTTTAGCATCCACCCTATTCTTTAAAGTGGAAATAAGCCTATGGGTGAGATTTCCAGTTCATTAGCCACTATGAGGAAATAACAAGAAGAAGAAGAACGTTCAGTAAATGGTAACACTGTTTGCACTACAAACCAGTGTGTTTATAATTAACACAATGCATTAAAATAATATGGTAAGACACACCAATTTGCAATATCAAGCAGCAAAACAAGCTGTTATGAGAACGGAAGCCAGACCCATAAAGCTTACAAAAGGTGGATGCACTTCCTAAGGATTTATCAAAGTTACTACCTTTAAAAACTAGCTGTATGTCATCTACCTTTCTATTATGGTAAAAATATGGTTGAAAATTAAAAAGGAAAAAAGATTAAAATTATTTACGAAAATGATCTATGTACTTAAGTCTCCACCATTCATCCATCCCCAACACTTTTTTGCCAGGATATTGTCATTACCATTTTTTTCAAACATTTCACAGCATGGACGTACCTAATGCAGATGAAACATATGACATTCGTTTCTGTTTAATAAGATGCGATTTGGCACAGGAATCTGTTGCTTTAGAAATCATGCTGAATGTTTGTTGCAATGTTTTTAGTGACAGAATGCACAGTCTTCTGTGGAAGCCCGTTTCCACCACTGAATAAAAAAATAAAAAAAATAGCGAGTTTACATCTAAGAATTGTGTGATACTTTTTTCTCAGAATTATGATATAAACTCACAATTGCGAGTTATAAAGTCAGAAATGTGAAATGCAAACTCATTTTATATACCTTGCAATTGTGACTTTTTTCTCAGAACTGATGCTGTGTTCCAGGCAGATTTTTGAGGCTCAACTCACTACTTTGTGGCATTCCAGGCAAGTCACGCCAAACTGCATAAACACTGCATCCGTAGGGGCTGCCATTGTTGTTTCGCGGGCTATGTGACGTCAAAGCGTCAAAGGAACTGGGAGCATATCGATCTAGTATGAGTTCACAGGTTTGACTGCCGTTCTAGTGCACTTTCACGGGTAGAAGGTTGAAAAAAACAGGTAACGGGTTGCCTGGAATGTGGCATGAGATGAGATACAAACTCGTAAATTGCAAGAAAAGTCAGAATTGTGAGTTTTTATTTTGCAATTCTGACTTTACTTCTCGCAGTTGCAAGTTTACATCTCACAATTCTGACTTTATAACACGCAATCACGAGTTTATATCAAGCGGCAATCTCCCGCTCTGTCTATTGAAACCAACGTGGAAGTGACTTAGACTGCAATTCATCGACTGGCCGCTAGAGACTGGCTCCAAAAGGGAGTCAATCCCATAGACTCCCCATTTTAAAATGGCCAACTTTACAGCCGAAAAAAATGTTTACAGCCTGGTACAAAAAGTGATTTTGGTTTATATAGCTAATTTTGCCCTTCATGTCAACTGTGAGGGGGAAACGGTGAAAGTTATATTACCTGTGTTCCAGGCAGGTTTTTGAGCCCGTAATTCACAACTTCAAACCACGACTCACGACTTTGTAGCATTCCAGGCAAGTCACGCCAAACTGCCTAAGCGCATTTATTATTAATATATTTTTATTAATTTGATTGCAATGTTATATTGTCCTAAAGTATATTTTTCCATGTACCACTTGCATAAACACTGCACCCATAGGGGGTGTCACTGTTGTTTCGTGGGTTATGTGCCGTCAGAACTCGGAACTGGGAGTACATCGATCTAGTACGAGTTCACGAGTGGGAAGTCACGGGTTTGACTGCAGCTCCAGTGCAATTTCACGGGTAAAAGGTTGCCTGGAAGGCGGCATAAGCCTTAAAGTTCTGCGTAATTAATGGCGCGGCCACTTGAGTGACAGGTGGATTGCCACTGTTGTGCTAGGCGGGCATAGTTTTAGCAACCAGATCCACCCATGTCCCGCAATATTGCCCATTTTTGATTAACCCGGGAGTGACGCGCGGTGACGCGATTCAAAGATGGCGACGGCCAACTCCCGGCCACTATGAGCTTCAAACATGCTCTTCAGAAACCTACGGGTGACGCCACCAACACTACGTCCATATTTTTTTACAGTCTATGGTTTATATCTTACAATTTTGATAAAAGTCGCAATTACCTTCTTTATTTTTTATTCAGTGGTGGCCTCCACGGTCTTCACACAGGAGCACTTCAATCTTTCGCATAAATGTTGCGGAGACTATCTATTAATTCTGGCAAAATACACACAAACGTGTGCCTGCTCTTGATATACGATCACTGATAAACATCTCTGATCTTAATAAAAGAAAAATTTTTTATACAAAGGCAGATTAGAACCCAAAACCTCTCATATGCCTAATAAAAATTCTACCACTAGACTGTTTATTGCTGATCTGTGTATTAATTCATACACATTTCATGTACAAATTTGTTTTGCATACACATGGTTAGTAAATTAGACCCAATATTTTCCTACCATGAAATCTATTAAATGTGTAAAACAGAAATTTACCAGAAACATTATAAGGGAAGAAGGCTTGATTAAACTTGTAACATATCCACTTTTTTTGACGTAAGAGTTGGCGTGGCCAATTTATGGGTCTGGCTTCCAGTCTCATCCGCGACCGGTTATTTTTAGCTGTACAGAACAACTTGTTTTGCTGGTTGATATTGCAAATTGGTGTGTCTTACCACATTATTTTAATGTATTGTATAATTATGAGAACACTGGTTTGTAGTACAAACAGTTTTACCGTTTAAGGCACACTGATACTCATTGACACTTGTTATTTCCCTAAAGTCTCGCCCATAGGCTTATTTCCGCATTGAAGAATAAGGTGGATAATATGAATGAAAGAGACCAGCCTATGGGCAAAATTCCTGTTTATTAGCCACTATAAGGAAATAACAAGAAGAATAACGAGAATAACAAGAAGAATGGGCAGTAAACGGTAAAACTGTTTGCACTGTTTGCAAGATAATACATTAAAATAATGTGGTAAGAAACTAATTTTAATATGAAGCAGCAAAACTTAAAAAAAAACAATAAAATTTACAAAAGTCCATGCCCACTCTTACAGGAAAAATAAGTTGGATATAGCAGTAAAATTATTCCTATCACATTTTATTCTTTATTTGAATTGTTATTTTATTCAACAATTTCAAAGATTTTCTGAAGCTGAACTTGCATGACTGAAAATAGATGTCTGAGGGCATTTCCAAGATGGCTGCAGAGTGTCTGACTTGCCTTGTTGGGACTAAATGAACAATTTCAGTTAGCGTAGCATTGCTACTAGGCAGGGGATTTCCAGTTCCTAGCATACTTTGCACTGGACTGAATGAGGTGAGTAAATGTTGTCTTGTGTTGCTTAAACTGTTTTTAACACGATGAGAAATGAGAGACTTCTTAGTTCTTATCATTATGTTGAAATATAGAGAAGTTTGTTATGTTGGGTTACCATTGTGGTGAGCTTGCGCTTAGGCTGGTAAAAACCCACATTTATCATGCTAACATGCACTGCTCTTAGCTAGACTTTAACTGCAAGATGATATATAGATGTCATTGTATCGTTTTACTCAATTCAGTTATGTTTCCAGTCTAGTTTCAGTTTACAGTTTAATTTCATGTTAAGAAAACCCATTTCCAAAGTTTAAAAAACACTGTCAACAACTAAATCAAGTTCAGCCAAAGAATGACTTTTTGAGTGTTGAATATTCTCAAATGTTTTTCCACCACTAGTTGGACTACAGGCACAAGGCCTGTAGAGATTCTGTCACGTCATCATAAAAAGATGAAAAGGCACATGACTTTCTCCATGCCACCTCTCATCTGAGGCCTTGTCTAAACAGCAGCGAGAGGTCTCTCTCATATAAAGAGAGTCATGCCCCCAAACCCAAATCCCATTTCCTGCAAGTTGAGCGTTTGCAGCTGTCCAGCATTTCTTTAGCTCTCTTTGTCAGGTCAGCCAACATGTGGCAGAGACGCCTCCTCTAGAGAAGCTGACACATGACAACCTTGCGCTGACTCATTCATTCTCTTGCCTTTTATACTCACCCTTATTTTCCTAAATCATTTTTAAATGGCTGTTATTTTTCACCGAAGTACTGCACGGAAACATAGAATGGAACGAAAAGAAGCATCTCTATAACTCCACAAAACTCCTCACCCTCCATAACCATAAACTTCAGCAGTGTCCTCCCCATCCAGACAGCTTTACTTTGACAAAAGAGTAAACATCTGCAAACCTTCTAATATAAACTGTGTATCACATGAATACAAACTCTGCTGCTTAAGCTAGTGGAGCACAACTTATACAATGATTTCATGCTTTATTGTTGTGATAAGCTCTACTAATTTCTATTTTACTGATGTTTTATCTGTCTTTAATGTAGTTAGGCAAAATTTATTGTACACTAAAGATACTTTGTGATGCCATAGAAGAACAATTTTTGTTTAAATGGTTCCATAAAGAACCTTTAACATCTGAAGAACCTTTCTGTTTCATAAAAGGTTCTTTGTGGCGAAAGAAGGTTTTTCAAATTATAAAAAGGTAAAAAAAGAGATGGTTCTTTAAAAAACCTTTGACTGAATGGTTCTTCGTGGAACCAAAATGGTTCTTCTATGGCACTGCTGTGAAGAACCTTTTAAAGCACCTTTATTTTTGAGTGTATGCTACTGACTGACAAGGGAAGTTGAGAATTAGTCAAAGATCATTGTTCTATGTGACAAAATCCTTAGTCAAATGGTCTAAAACAACACTAGATCCCATCAACTTTCAGGATATAAACAAAAAACATCACATTTATCAAAATATATTATTTTGTGTTCCACAAAAGACAATGTTAGATTAACTTAATGACAGAACTGTTCCTTTAAACCACAGCAAAAAAATGCAGAAGTGTCTTATATGTAAACAATAGTGTATGGCATCAGAAACCATGATTGCAAAAACACTGATAGGGTGATTAGGTAATTCTGAAGGGGTTTATTTTGCAATAAAGACCAAATTAATATTCTCCACACATTTTCCCCATGCTATATATGGTTGCTTACCAAACAAGTAAACAAATGGACATGAAATATTGATATATCACTATGGTCACATGGTGGAACAATGGTCAGTTATATAGTTTAGCAGTCATTATGCAAAAATATTTGAGTGCTGAATGATTGACCAATCAGAATCAAGTATTCTAGAGAGTTGTGTAACTAACTATAAAACCATAAAGTGGCATTTTAAAGAAACAGCACAAAACAAAGACGTTTGTTTGGTTTTTACATTCTAGAACATTCTTTTCAAGCATTTAGATGCTTTCTAGTTGTCAAATGCTAGTGGAAATCATTGTATATTCATAATTATGTGCTTTACAGGATATTCATCAATCTACTTATGAATCACACTTCACCACTAGGCTGTGAAATGAAGTATTGCTTATGAGCTATCGCTATAAAATGGTGTTGTTTACCTGTTGATCTTGTCTGCATTTGCCTAGTAAACCAACGAGGAAACGATTACAGCCTAATGTTGCCCTTAAAGCTAAAATTGTCTCAGTAAATGGGTGGACTGTGTCGCTGCTTGGCAAACAGTTTGCTAAATTGTCCAGATATATACTGGAAGTCACACTTTTTGCAAGATATTCACCTTATTCACCTAAAAATATCCAGTCCTTCCCATGTCCACAGTGTACATAGCCATTTGGTGACCTAAAATGAGGAGCAGTGTCAATATGCAACATTTATTTGTGTTGGCAGTGCCTCTGGCAAGAACAAGAAAGGGGAACAGATATTTTAAGTTTCTGGGGTATTTCGTGGGAACGTCACATGCGCATTGCACAAAAGTGAACCAACTTCACAGCACCAATGACAAAGTTTTGTTGTCCTTTATTTATGCATTGTCTATCCCAACTGGTTTGGCTATATTAACAATAAAAGACCCAGTGCAGTTCCAAACCCATATTTAAACTGTGTTTTGTAATGTAGTCTGTATTTTATTTTGTTCACAGCTTTTATGGATGAGGGAAATGACACACAACATGTCCATGTTGGCATCTGCCTAATTTGACCTTGCTGGAAAGACCAGCTTAGACTAGTATGAACTGGCTGTTATGCATGTTAGTATAGTTTTGGTGCTAGTCTAGCTGGTGGACCCAAGATTTATACATTTCAAATGTTTTACAAACTTCAAACTAAATGGAGTAATTTTTAAATGGTGTACACTACCATTCAAAAGTTTTTTGCATTAATTTGATCAAAAGTGACAGTAAAAACTTTTACATTGCTACTAAAAAGTATATTTCAAATACATGCTGTCATTTTGAACTTTATATTCATCAGAGATTGATATAGTTGTTCATGGTTTTAACAAAAACATTAAGCAGCACAACTGTTTTCAACATTGCTAATAATAATTGTTTCTGGAGCAGCAAATTAGCATATTAGACTGATTTCTGTAGAATCATGTGACACTGAAAACTGGAGTAATGGTGCTGAAAATTCAGCTTTGCCATCACAGGAATAAATTACATTTTAAAAGAGAAAACTTTTGAAATTGTAATATTTCTGACAGCATTTTTGACCAAATAAATGCAGCTTAGGCAAGCACAAGAGACTTTTTTCAAGAACATTTAAAAATCTTACTAACCCCCAACTTTTAAACACTAGTGCACTGTAAAAAAAAAGTTGTTTTAACATAAAAAAAGTAAGCGTTCGTGGTGCCTTAAATTTCTGTTCACTCAACTCAAATATCCAAGTTGTCATGTACACTTTTTTAAGTTGAAACAACTTTTTTAGTGTACGTTTTGAGTTCAGTAAAAATGTTAACTTAAAAAACTTGTTTTTGAAGAATTTTCTTCTGCTCACCAAGCCTGCATTTATTTGATCCAAAATACAGCACATTTTATTAAAAAAAAAAATGTTAAATATTTTTACTATTTAAAATGACTGCTTTCTATTTGAATATATTTTCGAATGTAATTTATTCCTGATCAAAGCTGAATTTTTAGCTTCATTACTCCAGTCTTCGGTGTCACATGATCCTTCACAAATCATTCTAATATGCTGATTTGCTGTTATTATCATTATTATTATCAATATTTAAAACAGTTGAGTACATTTTTTCAAGATTATTTGATTTATAGAAGGATCCAAATATCAGCATTTATCTGAAATAAAAAACATTTGTAACATGATACACTATACCATTCAAAAGCATTGAGTAGTTTGGAGTTTTCTGGAAATAAATTATAGACATTAATACTTCATTTAGCAAGGATGCTTTAAATTGATCAAAAGTGATGATAGATTTCTATTTCTACTTCGGATAAATGCTGTTGTTCTCTCTGTGAGAGAACATGTGACTGGAGTAGTGATGCTTAAAATTCAGCTTTGAAATCACAGGAATAATTATTTTAAAATATATTCAAATAGAAAACAGTTATTTTAAATAGTAAAACTACTTAAGATTGTTATTGTTTTTGCTGTACTTTGGATCAAATAAATGCAGACTTGGTAAGCAGAAGAGACTTCTTTAAAAAAAAAACAGTACAAATCTTACTGCTAAAAAAAGGAAAACCCTATTTATTTATGCACAATTAAATGGTTAGCTCCATTTTATTATTTGCATTTATCACTGTTTTTTCCACGCAAATAAGTCAGCGACCCATTTTTGAGCAAATGACATTCCTACCCTCGTTCAGTGAGCTTATGAGTGTCTGAAAGCTGTCCTGTCGAACGAGCCCAGAAAAAACAAAAACAGCTCTAAAAAAGGAGAAGATTTACTGTGCGCAGTTTCATGTTAATCAACTGCAGATGAAAATGAATCAAGACAACTTTTCAAGTAGACCTTCATCAGCAGCAGCTGTCTTGTAAATCCGGCTTCCAATTACAGCTGCTGAAGTTACGGCCTACCCACATCTCCTCTGTTTAAGCAAAGAAAAAACATATTCAGAAAACTGACCTGAGGTCAGTTTGAAGAGGTATGAAGCATTAACATATTAGCTGGGCGGCTCCTCCTTAACCCCACCCTGTACTTTCATAAACAGGCAGTCTTTCCGTAGCATCGATTTGCTCTGCCAGCTGTTTGGATCGGCTGTGTATTTTGTTAGGACAGCTTGTTTTAATCGAGGTATGCTCAGGAACATTTCTGCAAAACTACTTAAGCAAACGCAGCAATGAAACGGAGATACAAATGGAGCACAGTTTATGAGACAAACTAGATTTTACAAGTCGAATTAGACTCGCTACTTAAACTCTCAGGGCTAATTGAGGTTAAAGGGATAGTTCACGCAAAATTGAAAATTCTGTCATTTACTGACTCTCATGTCTTTATTTCTTTACTTTTGAAGAATGTTACCACTCCTCAGTAGAGCTGTCAAGCTCCAAAAAACCATGATCAAACTGAAAATATTGGTCAGCATTCGTTTTAATTGTATAGAAAAGAGCAGCTTGGATGTTCTGTTATAAATAACTCTTTTTGTGGGTGAGTAAATGATGACCGAACTATTCCTTCAAATGTGAGGATGAAAAATAGATGAATGGTATCACAGGAGATAGAAATGGAAAAACAAAGTGTAACGGTTGCAGTTTTTGAGGCACTTGCTCACCATGGAAAATATGAGTCGGGGGATATAGGATGCAGGGACATAAAATAACTAGAAAAAGGAAAACACACACACACGTATGCACACTCACAGCCATTATTATACACCCATGGGTTCACTTTATGGGCTGGAAAAGACGCAAATATGAAGGGCTCGTTGCTCTTAAAGTTAACGATAGCCCCCCTCCTCCCTCCTGTCCAAGTTGCATGCTTTTCTGCATATGTCAAGGTTTTCTGAGCTATAGGGCATGATAGCACTGTGCCAGAACTAAAGATCAATATAGTCGTATTCTAAAGCCAGTTTATCGTGCTTCCAGTGTTAAAGTAGGTCAAGCTACAACACAAGCTGTTTTGCACCTAAAATTCCAGATGCCTAATGCTAGGCTAAAAACGTTTTGAGGGCATGGAGGCCTCGCTTCTCCTGGTGAAGTAATCAAGAAAGTCTCCAAAGGATTGTGAGAGCATCCCACAGTGAGGAGTAGAAACACAGTGGCTACTGCCTGACTCTGTAGACGTCACTCATTAGTCTGAGAGAGCGCTCTGTTACCAACATCACGAAACTTCTGAGTACAACCCAGGGATGTGGTTAATTCAAAAAGGAGGTCTGACGACCCAGTAGAAGTTTTAGCTGATTGGATGTTTTTCACTTATTGTTTATTAGCACTTTAAGTGTCACATAAGAACCTATTAAGAGAAAGTTCATCTTAAAATGAAAATTCTGTCTTTATTTATTCCTGCTCATGTTATTCAGATCTGTATGACCTGAACACAAAAGAACAGAGATGCACCAGTTAGCCGATCTCTGTTCCAGACTTGCACAAACTGCATTGCAATCATTTTCCAAAACGTAATTTATGTGGAAAAATTATGAAGTCTGTAAACCGCCATTAATTAAGGCCAGAGAGGAACCAAGGAACCAAAGAAACCAAGGAAAGGCTACATTGCTGCTGTTCAATAAGCGCCACCTACTGTCAGAGAGTCAATTTGCATTCTTATTCAACCTGGCTTCTGATTTGATTTCATGTAGATGTTTTATGTAGCATAATTTTACAAAGCTAAAGTCTGACCATTCTGCTTCAAATTTTGAAATTATACAATCGTATTTAAATCAGAATCTACTCATGCTGTATGTATGTAGCATCTTTGTTTGGGTCGTGATTAAAATGCGTGAGTGGGTCGTGAGTTCAGCCTGTAATAATGTAAACAAACATCTTGTCTGTATAGGCCAATTTGCATGTAAAAATCTAAATTGATATTGGCCATGAAAATCAAGACTGATGGATAACTACAAAAGAAGATATTTTAGGTAAAAAAGGTCTGTCTTTTTTCAGTTAAAGTTTTTTTTTTTCAACGAATAGACAAACATTCTTCAAAATATCTTTAGTGTTGCAAAGTCAAGTCAAGTTTGGAACAATATTCAACTTCGATTACTGGTTGGTATTTACATATGTAATTGAAGTTTTCATTAAATGCACATTTATAGAAAAAGCCCACTTCAAGAACAACAGATCATTAGCTAATGCTAACTATCTCTGAACCTTTTTTTTTTTTACATTTTTAACAGAAAGGGCTTTGACGATAAATCGATGTGTTGCGATTCATTGAACCTGTGCTTAGGTTTTAACAGCAGATGGCGCTTTCTAGTTTCTAGTTTTTATTCGCTGATCACAAAGAAGAGCACATGTGGCTCGTTTCTGAAACAGTGAAAACGGCAGTGTAGACAACGATCGTTTTATTTTAAAACGCTGTTTTAAATGCTTTTATGAGGCAAGATGAATGCAAACAGCTCACTGTGAACACCCTTGTAATTCGCTTCAACCTTTTTTAACTTTATGAATGATTATTTTAGGTTCAAGTGCGTGTAAGGAATTGGAAGCAAGCAGAGTACGACTGTGTCTAAAGTATGCAGTGGTATCTGCTGTTAAAAACTAATCTCAGAATCGATTTGAGAGCGATTCGTTCGATTTGTTTTCCCAGCCTTTGCTATTTGCATTGTTTGCCCAGCTATTTTGCATTACAACTAATGTTTTGCACATAATACATATTTTTAATGATTTATTTCCTCACATGTCCAGATGCCCAGATATAATGCAACAGCTCCATCCTCATCTAAAACTTCTAAGCTTGTCTAGATCTTTCATACCAGGTCAGTCTGATGCTTTCAAGATGATATTTTTTTAGCCAAGACAATGAATTGCCTGGTCTCCTGACGAAAAACGTACCTGTGGGAGCTTTTCGCAAGACGCAAAATACGTACCGCCATGAATGTTTTGTGATATATTCGATGTTAAATGTCTACTGGGTGGTGCTAAATATGTTAGTATGTATGTTTTATATGTGTCACCAAATGTCCGTTGAGTGGCACTATAACTCTAATGCTCTGTAACGTTTTAAAATAATGTGCCATCTGCTTTACAGCTAAACCTACTCGATAGTATGAACAAAAGCGAATGTGACGTAAAAACGCAAGCATGTCGCTTTAGCTTGTCTTTCGATCTCTCATCTTTAGCTCTTTCATCGTGAGTCATGTTTTTGACAGGATTCATACCCAAGAATTTCGCATTCTAAGTCCAATTCCATGCCGACTGAGCTACGGAGCAAGCTTGTTATGTCTGGAAACCGAAGCATATGGAGTTGTAATCATAACTGTGTACGAAAACGATTACAAGTGCTCGCTGTTTAACCATCTCCAGTGTTAATTTCTGTTGGAAACTGCAGTGTTATGTACTTACTGGTACGTATTTCAGGGTTTAGGGTCACAATATTAATCAAAACTGTATTTTTCTTTGAGATTTAATAATTAAAGGATTATAGAGTAATTATGTCTCGCAGTTGTGCCGTTTAAATGGAGTGATGTTCTGCAGTGTCTGTCTTCAGCTTCATTCCCACTGCTTCGTTTTTCCTGCCTGACCCACATTCCTGTTGCCCGATAATCATGCATATCCCACAACGCCTGCTCCCTCCACGGATGACTTACACACTCTCTTACATATGCACATATCATAATCAAAATGTCATAGTTTCCATGAAAATATACCCACCACAAATACTAGCCACATCCTGAGTTTCCGTATGCCTGCACAGCTTTTAGCAATCATGACCAGTGCGGAGCCCAGGCACCGAAAGTCCCCGGACTCCTCTTCCACTCCTACCTTCACAGACAGCACTCACTGACTTCACTGAGGGCCACCACAACCAAAATATATTCCACCTCACAGGTATCAAATACAATATTATTTTTAGTATTTCAAAGGCCATTTGGCTGTCTTTACCTTTTACAAAATATTAGGACAGACCTCAAAAGGGTTTTCCTAAAAATATAAAAAAGTTCTTGCATTATTTTTTTTCCTGTATGCTAAAGGTCTTCAATGCACATAAAAGAAATGTAAACAACTTTTAGATATAATTGTGAGATTCTTATAAAGCATTATACAGTACATTAAATTAATGAACACAATATCCATTGAGAAAGAAAATGTATGTTTAAAAAAAATGTAAATAAATAAATGCCAACCACATGGCAAGTAATTGTGTACAGTGGCTCTCCTACACCACAGGGGTAAAAAACTAAACAGGAGAATGGAGCTGTTTAGCTTCCACTCTGAAAACTCTGCCTGTGGTTTCTTTGAACTTATTTCTTTCTTTTTGAACTCCTGACACAATTCATCACCGTAATAGAGCACAACAACCGGGTTACGGAAGTAAAAATCCCATTCATTTTCTCCATAGATTAACCACTTTTTAAAGATAATGTATAAACCTTCCAGGAGCTTTGAGGTTTCTAAGCAATAGCATATGCTTCTCTAAACGATTTTGATAATTGTGCACTTTTTAAATTGTGTTTTTAAATTTAGGTTTTCTACTTTTAAAATGAATGACTATAAATCAACAGGTTTATATTTTACCATTATTTCTGATTCATTTCTAAATTTAAAGGGATAGTTCACCCAAAAATGAAAATTCTGTCATTAATTACTCACCCTCATGTTGTTCCAAACTTGTAAGACCTTTCTTGATCTTCAGTACACAAATTAAGATATTTTTTATGAAATCCAAGAGCTTTCTGACTCTTCATAGAGAGCCTACCACGTTTAAAGCACATTAGAGGTTCGACCATAATTTTATGATGCTACAAGAATCATTTGTGCGCAAAGAAAAGAAAAATAATGGCATGTCGCCATTCTGTAGAGGATCACATGATACTCTCCACAATGGCAGCACACTGTGGCAGACAGGATGGGGAGGAGAAGAATTGTTGAATAAAGTTGTCATTTTTGTTTTCTTTGCACAAAAATATTCTTGTAGCTTCATAAAATTATGGTTTTACTACCGATGTCCTTTCTATGTTTCTGTGCCTTGACTGTGGTAGAACCCTTGCTGTCTATGGAGGGTCAGAAAACTATATTTTATAAAAACATCTTAATTTGTGTTCTGAAGATGAATAAAGGTCTAAGAGGTTGGGAACGTCATGAGGGTGAGTAATTAATGACAAAACTTTAATTTTTGAGTGAACTATCCCTTTAAATACAGTCTTGTACCTTTTGTCTTTTTTTCCAATTTTTAAATACTTACAAAAAAGTTTGTAATGTTGTTATTTATCTTAGTGCTGGTTGACTTTGAAACTACTGAGTAATTGACAAATTAAATTAAAACTAAAACTAAAATTAAAACACTTCTGGATTTTTAAAAGGGCTTTTGAATGGATAGTTCACCCAAAAAGTACATTCTCTCATTGTTTAATACTTTCTGTCAAATCCATATGGATGAATTACATTTAAAAAAAAAATACATTTCTATGTTTCTAAACAGAAATTATGTTTTTTTTGTGGGTGGAGTCTATTTGGTGGCAAAAAAATAGTTTTTAAGTAGCAGTCTATCAAAGCGGTGAAGTAAAATAATAAAAAACTAGATTTATTCTCACAATTCCGATAAGAAAAATCAACTCGTCATTCTTTCTTCTTCTCCTCGGCTTTGATGAGTTTATATCCCACATTTCTGGCTGTTTTTTCCCAACAGTGACAAACTTTAAATCATTAAATCGAGTTATAAAGTCCGAACTTGAATTTGCAAGAAAAAAGTCAGAATTGTGAGATAAAATAGGTAAATGTTATGTAAAATATTAAAGGTTTAAATAGTATTTCATGCTGTAACTGTAGGGCTAATATAATATGTCCCATATGAACTGAAAATGTAAATATTGTAGGCCTATTGTTTAAATCAAATTTATGCTTTAAAAAGTAATCATAGCAGCTTTCAACCATTAGTCTGTACTTTTAAATGTCTGCGTTTAACTTCAAATGGCGTCTTTGACGACAGTATTGCATTCCGATTCTGATCCAAAAGCAAAGGCTGTACAAAATAGCTTGTTTTGCGTGATATTGCATATTGGTGTGACTTAGCATATTATTTGAATGTATTATCTTATTTATGAACACACTGGTTTGTAATGCAAACATTTTGAACGTTTACTGCACGTTTATTTTCTTCTCGTTATTTCCTTAAAGCGGCTAATAAACTGGAAGTCTCACCCATAGGCTTGGTTCTGCGCTAAAGAATAAGGTGGAGAGTTATATTTAATGAGTCACAGTATTCAGTAAACTCGTTGTTGTGTGGAAAAAAGAAGTGTGAGGATTTTCCTTATGTGTTTGGAAGCTCATCAGGATGAGTTATTAATGACAGAATTGTCATTACGTTCCATATGAGAGCAAAGCAATTGCCGTTTAACACATTGACTAATGTTTTGGTTTCATCTTTAAGGAAATCTGACTTTAATTTCATTGTAATCCACAAAAGATAGAATTTGCTGGATTTATGTGCATCATCATCTTTGCTTGTACAAGAAAGCCAGTGCAAATGTTCTAAGACTCTGAGGTTTACCAACATGGAAAAGGTCAGAGCTGGACAAGTGACGGCTGGATGCTGCCCACTGCTTCAAGCCTGCGAATATAAACAGGCAGAGCAGACACGGCAGGATGTGGAGAAAGACTGGTTTGTGTGAGGTTTGCTGACTGCATTTAAATGTCATTTATTTCCCATTATTATCAAAATACATGTGGAGAAAAGATTTCACATTTGAACGTTTTTTTTCTTTCAGAAATGTCTAGCATTTCCTGTGAGGTGGAGAACCAACTAATCGTCTGACATGCAGCTTTCAAAAGTCGCATCCCCACGACAATCTGACATAAACTGGCCAAAAGATGAGGTTCAGATGAACAAACATCATTGAAAACGAATCATGTGACGCACAAGGTGATTGCAATGAGCCTATCATGCCTGTGGGAGGTTGAAGATTTCCTGGAACTGACTTACATATTTAAGTATTTTTAGAAACTTTCCAGTTAACAATCTGCTCTTGATAGCTGCTTTTCTCTTTCTTTATGACCAGGAGAAACCAAGGACCTGCAAACAGTGCTCAAACGTTGTTTCACCTTCAGCAGATTCGAAGAAAAGCAGTGTGAGTTCTTCTCCAGAGTTTATTGCTACTGTCTAGGACTATTAATTGTGGCAATGAGCTCTGTCATATGTCACTGAACCAGATGATCTCTGTACTGTGAAGCAGGTGGAACCGATTGGTTTGGTTAATACATCAAAGCTGCAGCGTACTAGTTGAGAACAAGGTATGTTTGAATTGAATATCCAAAATAACCCTGTTCTTTTGGGACACATCATTGAATCAGGTCACACAAACACTGTATGTTTGTATAGTAAAGCAACAAATGCTACACTGGAAATAATGCTTGGAATTTTTATGTCAAAAGACGTAAAAGGTTGTTTATTGGCATCTATGGTTGCATTAACAAACTTTAACATCCATAAAACCACTGCACGAAATATAAAAGCCCTCCACTGAATAAAAAAAAAATTAAAAAGGTCATTGTAACTTTTTATCTCACAATTTTAACTTTATTTCTCACAATTGCGAGTTTATATCCCATAATTCTTAATTTTTTTTCTTGCAATTCCGACTTTTTTTCTCTGACTTTCTATAAACTCAAAATTGCAAGTTATAAACTCACAATTGTGGCTTATAAACTTGCAGTTCTGAGAACTTAACATAATTCTGACTTTTTCCTCACAATTCTGACTTTATAACTCGCAATTGCGAGTTTATATCTTACAATTCTGAGAAAAAAAAAGTGAGAATTGCGAGATGTAAACTCGTAATTGAGGGGAAATAATGACAATATTGTGAGATAAAAAGTCGCAATTACCTTTTTTTTATGGAAAATTTTAATAATCTAAGTACTTTTCTTCCACAAAAAAGAATCTTATTTTATGGAACCCCATTTCCGCCACTGAATAAAAAACAAAAAACGGGTAATTGCGACTTACATCTCACAATTCCGATTTTTTTTCTTTTACTTTCTATAAACTCACAATTGCGAGTTAAAAAGTCAGAATTGCAAGATATAAACTTGCAGTTCTGAGAAAAAAGTCAGAATTAGAAGATACAAACACAAAATTCTGAGAAAGAAGTCGTAATTCTTACTTTATTTCTTGCAATTGTGAGTTTATATCCTGCAATTCTTACTTTTTGCTCTCAATTGCAATTTTATATCCTATAATTCTGACTTTTTATTTCACAATTCTGACTTTTTTTCTCTGACTTTCCATAAACTCACAATTGCCATTTATAAGTCAGAATTAAGTCAGAATTGTGTGATATAAACTCATAATTCTGAGAAAATTCACAACTGTGAGATATAAACTCACAATTTTGGAAAAAAAATTAAATCTGAATTGCGAGATACAAATTTGAAATTTTGAGAAATAAGTTCTACTGCCTTCCACTGAATAAAAAATATAAAAAAAGTTAACTGCTATTTTTTATCTTACAATTTTGTAAAAATTTTTCCCTCAATTATAAGTCTACATCTCGCAA
The DNA here is from genome assembly GCF_049309525.1 of Garra rufa. Classification (NCBI taxonomy): domain Eukaryota; kingdom Metazoa; phylum Chordata; class Actinopteri; order Cypriniformes; family Cyprinidae; genus Garra; species Garra rufa. The sequence goes on along the minus strand of NC_133382.1, from coordinate 32,581,749 downwards.
TTCTAATATAAACTCGCAATTGTGAGAAATAAAGTTAGACTTACAACTTTTTACTCAGAATTTCATGTTTGTATCTTCCAATTCTGACTTTTTTCTTAGAATTGCATTTATATCACAATTCTGAGTTTAGTAAGAAAAAGTGGCAGGAATGGGGTTTTATAACAAAAGGTTCTTTATTGTGGAAAAAGGTTTATTCAGGTTATTAAAATTTTCTTTGTACTAAATTTTTTTTTAAATGCCTGTTTTATTTATTTCTTTTTTTTTTAATGGCATTCTTTTTTTATAGTTTACTGTAAAAATCTGTTAATTAAATTGACCAGATACAGTAAAAAAATATTTTTCCATATTACATTACATGAATTTAATTTATTTTACTGTAAACTGTATGGTTTATGGAAGTATGAATTACATTTACAGTATAAATTTATACAATATTGACTTTATTTATATTACTTTTACAGTAAATTATTATATACTGAACAAATGAAAAAAGATTTGTAAGTAAAAAAAACATACTATGAAAAACTGCCTGTCTCTTGTTTCTTCCTCTTTTCAGATACTTATTTTAGGGTGTTTTTAAATGTTACTATTTATATTATTTAGTTAATGTAACACCACTCAAACCACCCACCAAAAGTATTACTCACTAAAAAGCGTGGCTAAACAATTTTGGTTGTCTGAACAGTATAGTTTATCAGTCCGGCTAGACATTGCACGCAAATGTTAAATGTTAACGTCTGCTCCTTTACATTATTGTTCCCTTGTTACTCTACATGAATGACCAGCATTGTTTTAGGGCGTCCAAGTACTGCAGTCAAAAAAAATCTCTGGTCCTGCTACAAGGCTTTTGGGTACACTAAACCTTTTCAAAGGACTACCTGTAAGAAATGTTTGTACATTTGGCATTCTCCACTGGTAATTCCTCTTTTTTCCAGTTTATAACTTCCTCAACCTCCACTAAAAGAATCCTCATCACTTCTGTATTCAGGAATGTTCAGCACCACACCCGACTGTCTCTCTCTGACCCTTGTGACCCTTATGGTCTATAAACCTCTGACATGAAACCAGGCCTGTCACTAGACAGTTTGCCCAAAGGGATCAGGCCAGACCGATTCCAGCCCGAGTCCATTTGGACAGATAAATATTTTGAGCAGATGACCAGTATAATTGGGCCTTTAGTTGGGCGGTTTATACAGTATAAACAACCCTGGGTACACCAAAGAAAATGAGGCGGTTTAAATTCTCAAGGCCAAAGTTAATCCTGTAGAGTCAACATGAATTGTAACCCATCTTATTTGCACAATGTGCAATTTGCCTGTACCATATTTGCCATCAACTGATACTAGTTTTGTATTTTATCGGTAATGATATAAGATTTTTTTTTTCTTGGAGATACATCTGAAAAAACGCTTTTGTCTTTGTCAGGACCTAGACTTTGATATGTCAATAATACACCCACAACTACACTGCTCTCCAAAGGCAAAGTGCAGTAACTACACATTTGGTCAAAATTGAGTTGAGGCTTAAAACGGACTTTGTGACAACTGTCTTGTGGCAAAGTCTCCTGGTTAAATTGTTTCCCGTTTCAGAGAAACGAGAGTTTCAACATGTTTGTCTAGCTGGTGTAAAAATTTTAAAGGCATTTTTCTCTGTTTCAGTGTTGGCGTAGTTACTGCACTTTGCCTTTGGAGGGCAGTATAGATGGCGCCAAGTCCATGTAAAACTAATGTGCCAAGAAATACATAATGTAATGTTTGTTGGTAATGGTAGAACAACGCAATTGAAAACAAAAGCTTACAGCGGCAAGAATCTTGACTGTCATGTTAGCCTGATGGAACCAAACTTCCTCTGTAAGTGATTTTATAACGTAAGACAGTTACCAGATTTGAAGACTACAATAAGATTTCACTTCTACTGTTCATGAAATGTTGGTAGGTTGGTAGGATGCCTACTATGAGATGGATAGCCTAATTATTATAGAATTTAGATGGGTTACTTTTTACTTTTATGGTATATAAAATGTTTTTAATGTGATTGTTGGTGCATTTTACCAGTCTTTACCATACTTTCAAAACAAAAACTAAAAAATGAAAATATGCTATATGAAAATAATTTAAGAAAAAAAGTTTTTTAATAAACATTATTAGACTTGTAGTTTTCAAAAAGCCTTTTTCCAAAAGGTACATCTTGAAAAATTGGGGTCGTCTTATATTCGGGTCAATGCAGTATATTCCAGGGGCAGAGACGATCGAGGCAGTGTTTCCTCAAAATATTGGATGAAAAAAAACTTTGTAGTAAAAAAAATGCCAATATAACAAAACATAAGTGTATAGATCACTCGTTTTACTAAAGAAACATTGTCCAACAGCAACACCAGCAGGTAAAGTTACAGCAGGAGTCTGTGCTTCTCTCACCTCTCCTGAGCCCATTGAGTTTTAACAGACACCCTAAAGCAGGGGTCCCCAAACTTTTTTCTGAGCGGGCCACATAATTTTCTTTTCTTTAATGGGGGGGCCGGTCGATTTATAAAAGAAAATTCCATGGGCTAGACTGACTTCTATTATTATTATTATTTTATTATGATTTTACCTGTATTTATTATACCTTTTAATGCTAGAATAGTTTATTATTTTTTTTATGCACCAGACAGACAAATGATAATTTCTTTTCAAAAGATATACAGGTGCTTCTCAGTAAATTAGAATGTCATGGAAAAGTTCATTTATTTCAGTAATTCAACACAAATTGTAAAACTTGTCTATTAAATACATTTAATGCACACAGAGTGAAGTAGTTTAAGTCTTTGGTTCTTTTAATTGTGATGATTTGGCTCACATTTAACAAAAACCCACCAATTCGCTATCTCAACAAATTAGAATATGGTGAATATGCCAATCAACTCAAAACAACTGCAAAGGTTTCCTGAGCCGTCAAAATGGTCTCTCAGTCTGGTTCACTAGGCTACACAATAATGGGGAAGACTGCTGATCTGACAGTTGTCCAGAAGACAATCATTGACACCCTTCACAAGGAGGGTTAGCCACAAACATTGATTGCCAAAGAAGCTGACTGTTCACAGAGTGCTGTATCCAAGCATGTTAACAAAAAGTTGAGTTGAAGAAAAAAAGTGTGGAAGAAAAAGAGGCACAACCAACCGAGAGAACCGCAGCCTTGAGAGGCTTTTCAAGCAAAATCGATTCAAGAATTTGGGTGAACTTCATAAGCAATGGACTGAGGCTGGGGTCAAGGCATCAAGAGCCACCACACACAGACGTGTCAAGGAACGATCGCGATGACACATTATGGCAATGTACCATTCTGTTGGTGAATTGAACAAATAATTAGGCTATGTTAATAACTAAGGGAAATTTTAGGTTGAAAGCCAGCCTTTATTATCAAATACCGACATGATATAAGTAAAACATATTTAAAATTACATTTTCAAAATATATCTCTGGCATTGTTCAGAGGGCCGGTCCAAATGTGGGGGCGGGCCGCATTTAGATATAACCACTTTGTTATATCAAAATAACACTTAAAATGGCCTGAAAACATGATCATGGGAGTTTTTAGTGACTAATCAGCTTGGTGATATTTGAACTAACTCTGGTCTGTGACCAATATTTACTGCGCTTTGATGACTTATTAAAAAAAAACTTAGAAATAGTTAAAAGTTAACTATTGATTACATTGTTAATGTAAAAACATAAAATATATATATTTTTCTGATAGTGTAAGTAATGTTTATTTAACCAAGAAAATATGACTGGGAAATGCATTTAGGTTATTAAAAAAAGAACCCGGTTCTTTTAGATCACCTTGTGATTGCTATATTCACTTGTAGTATTTACATACTTGTAATATTTTTTTAATTATTTTGACTAATATCTTACTATACTACTTTGAGCCTTTATCAGCTGATTCATATCAATTGATTAAAGATTCTGAAAACATTTTTTCTTTGGACTTGCAGAAGTCAATTATGAACATTACACTCTTAAAAATATAGGTGCTTCACGATGCCACAGAAGAATCTTTTTTGTATAAATGGTTCCATAAAGAATCTTTAACATCTGAAGAACCTTTCTATTATACAAAAGGTTCTTTGTGGCGAAAGAAGGTTCTTCAGATTATAAAAAGGTAAGAAAGAGATGGTTCTTTAAAGAACCTTTGACTTATTGGTTCTTTGTGGAACCAAAAATGGTTATTCTATGGCATCACTGCGAAGAACCTTTTAAAGCACCTTTATTTTTGAGAGTTTAAGATCAGGAATGTGCATTAAGAATTAAATTGGGTCAAACTTAATGCTGACTTCTCACAGTTTAACGGAAGCTTGTTTCAACCACGTAATAAAAAACTGACAAAAAATTCTGACTTTTTTTTTTTGGGAGAATTGCAAGTTATAATGTCAGAATTACAGGATATTATTAACTCAATTGTTATTTACATTTTTTTTTTCGCAACTGCGACTCCAATTATAAAGTCTACTTCTGAGGATTTGCATGTTTGCAATTGCATGTTATAAAGTCATAAAATATAAATACACAGTTCTTTACAATTTTTCAGATTTGCGAGTTTACAGTAAGTATGCTTTTACAATATAAATAGTTACTGACTTGTAACTTGCAATCTTGAGTTTATGTCACACAATTCTGCCTTTATAATCCAAAATAGTTATAAAATCACAATTCTGAGTCATTTCTGAGAATTGTAAGATGTAAACATGCAACTGCAAGAAAAAGTCAGAACTATGAAATAAAAAGTCACAATAACCTTTTTTATTTTTTGCATTCAGTGGCGGAAAACAAGCTTCCATACAGTTTCCCACCCATCTTATTGTTTGATAAATGAATGATTTTTTTCAGTGGTTTTGCGGACAAATAAACATTCTTATCTTCGGAATGCATTCTGAACAACAGACTTAAAAAGCTCAAGGAGAAAAAAATCTAGTGGCACAGCTTGTGTTACAGTTTTCAATTTTGAGACAATCATGTCACTGTTCAGACTCTCTAAAAGCATGTTGTGCTCGTCTATGACTCAATAAGAGTGAACTGCGAGGTAAATAACGGGGCTGTGTCATTCCCATAGGGAACGGAAGACTGGATCTACATGACTAAGTATGACACGTAAAAACCTTATTAATGCTGGCAAAAACACGAACACACCGCAAAGGGCAAATGACCGCATTTCGGTTGGGTTACTTTATTAATATGCAGAGATCCCGGTTCTGTCGTGAAACCCGAGCACTAAATTAATTTCCGGCTAACAGCTTGTTCATTTCCACTGCAGACGCAAACCTCTCAGAACAGCCACTGAAGTTAACTTTTCACAAATAGATGGAAAAAACCTTCTCCCTTGATCCAGGAAGACTGGTTCAAAGCCAGTGAGCTGAGGCAAGGGCGGGCGGTGCAGCCAAAGAGTGCGCTTTTCTCACTGTTTGAAGAATGCCATGCATATTTCTGAAAGGTCCTTGACTTTCATTGCTTTTTCCTCTCTGGCACATCCAGAGCTGTCGGCCAGATGTCGGATGCTCTCCGATGGTTTCTGCAGGAGCTGCGGGGATCTAATCAAACTATAAGCCCTCTAAAGCACTTAAAAAGACCGCTGGCCTGTGTGTATTTGTCTTATCTTCTATTAGCAGCTCGAGACAAGGCTTGGGTTCTGTTCCAGCGGCGGGCGCACCTAGCTAATCATCTCTGAACGCCGTTTGAATTAACCATGAACTGGGAGGGAAAGCCCCTGTGGGATGCAAAACATTCTTGCAATTTTTTATGCCTCAGCTCTCCCCATCTGAGAGAAATATGAAATAGAGACCAGTTGTGCAGGAAACCAAGGCCTTAGTTAGTAGTCAGTCAAACATTTCTTTACACTCTTGTGAAGAAAAAGCAAAATCACACTATGTTGTTTTGTGGATGAACACAAATGATTTGGAGGCTTGCAGCTAGACAGTGAATCAGTGTGAATTTAAAGGCCAGTAAGAATGGTGTGAATGTATCATCATCCTGTTTGGGTTTCAGTCTTTTACCAAAAGTGTCACTTCCACATTTGTTGTGCATCTCACCATGATTTTCCCATGCAACAGGCAATTTGTTTTTAACAAATCTAGGTTTAATATACTGTTTGGGCTCTTGTATTCAGGCCAGCTGAAAGCTTTCTGTGAAAACCAGACATAATGAGTTGTTTCTGAGGAATGAAATAGAGAAGCCAGATATAAATAGATATAAACAGGCCTCAAAACGTCATTCAGCTTGAGCAGCGGGACTGTATGTGTGCCGAAGATAACAGACCAACAGACAGAACACTTTATCTGCTGTTATCCAAACTGGGCACTAAATTAATAGCACAGATGCTTAAGTAGAAAAAAACACTCAACACATTCAGGAACAATGAAATAAGGGTAATAAAAGTTTTCAATTTAACAACCCAGGACCTCAGATCTGGCCTTGAAAACAAGGACTAAAATGTGCATAAACGTAACAATAATATAAATGAGTAATTTTCAAAATAAAAATAAACTGCAAATTCATTCACAGAAGTGAAGCAGCATTAGAGCAGACTTTAATACTAAGGACAGAGGTGGGTCAGACTTTAGTACTGCTTTTATGTGGCATTTTTTGTTTGTAAAAGAGTAATAAAATATCCACCTCAGCCCCAGTGGTTGTGATGCTGCATTTCATCTAGAAAGCAGCATCAAAGCAGCCTTGAACTTTGTTGTTGTCATGACAGAGGATATATAATGTAGTTTTAAACAATATACGTGCAGCATTAAACAATATACGTGCAGCCTTTAACTCTAATGAAGATGCCTTCGCAGTAAACTCGCTCTGGTAACAATTTTGCATTGTGACGTAGCATCGTTGCGATTGTTGACACGCACTTACCAACATCAGCATTGCAGAACGCCTGTTGAGGATGGACGGGGGAACAACTGCACGCTTCTGCGATCTCTCCCACCCGAAACAGTACCAGCACCACAAGTGTGCCAATACAGCTCCTGACACTCTTCATTGCTTCACTTTAGTATCTGACAGCAGAATTTAGAGGCAGGTAGACGGTCTTCTGCAATGTCAACAATGATCCAGCCCCTCACACAGCCGAAAAGTACAATGTCCACCGCCGTTCGAGATGCCCACACGCTGACTATTAGTATGACTACTGCTGTTAAATTCCTCAGAGACGAACGGGCTTGTTGGTAATAAAGGAAGTGCACTGCTGCTCTATCTTTAATGGTCTTTCCAGGCTTCTTTCTTTTCCACTGCCTTCTATGGGTGTGTTCTCATGGAGAGACCAGGTTCATGCCTTAATACTGCGAGTGGACTCCTCCCTTTAAACCAGATTCAACCAGAGGTGGGCGCTTCATGAAGGTCTTCAAAAGATTTCTTTCACTCTTTCTGTCAGGACAGTTTTAGACAAATATACACATTAAAGTTTTAAATATAATCCATTCTAAATTATTTAAATGCATAAAATAAGATGCTTTCATTCTTTTTTTTTTTTACATATTAAAGACACTTGCTTGATATGTACCTTATTGTTATGCTAATATACCGTACCTATCATGTCCTGTACAAACCGAATCATTAAAGGGATAGTTACCTCAGAAATTAAAATTAAATGATTATTTCCCAAGTCTTCTAAAGCCACATGATAGATTTGTGTAAGAAAGTACACAACCTTTTCAATGAATCACTGATTTGGTTCACAGAACCTAAATGATTCACTCATGATTCTGACTAATTTGTAACTTAAATTGTCTATTTCTCCCTCAGATCTATTGTAGGAATTCATTAGACTTGGAATATAGAGATATATGGACACATTTTATGGTTTATTCATCATATTGTTATGAAAATGTCCTTAAAAAACAAATCATTAAAGGGATAGTTCACTAAAAAAATGAAAAGTAAATGATAATTTTACAAGTTTTCTAAAGTGATAGTTTTCTGTAAGAAAGCACACTAACAATTTCTGCATTCGCCCTCGCTCTCTTGGAGAAGTATAGCGATTCAAACCTTTTCAATGAATCGCTGATTTGGTTCACAGAACCTAAATGATTCACTCATGATTCTGACTAATTTGTAACTTAAATTGTCTATTTCTCCCTCAGATCTATTGTATGAATTCATTAGACTTGGAATATAGAGATATATGGACACATTTTATGGTTTATTCATCATATTGTTATGAAAATGTCCTTAAAAAACAAATCATTAAAGGGATAGTTCACTAAAAAAATGAAAAGTAAATGATAATTTTACAAGATTTCTAAAGTGATAGTTTTCTGTAAGAAAGTACACTAACAATTTCTGCATTCGCCCTCGCTCTCTTGAAGAAGTATAGCGATTCAAACCTTTTCAATGAATCGCTGATTTGTTTCACAGAACCTAAATGATTCACTTATGATTCTGACTAATTTGTAACTTAAATTGCAGTCTATTTCTCCCTCAGATCTATTGTATGAATTCATTAGACTTGGAATATAGAGATATATGGACACATTTTATGGTTTATTCATCATATTGTTATGAAAATGTCCTTAAAAAATAAATCATTAAAGGGATAGTTCACTAAAAAAATGAAAAGTAAATGATAATTTTACAAGATTTCTAACGTGATAGTTTTCTGTAAGAAAGCACACTAACAATTTCTGCATTCGCCCTTGCTCTCTTGAAGAAGTATAGCGATTCAAACCTTTTCAATGAATCATTGATTTGGTTCACAGAACCTAAATGATTCACTCATGATTCTGACTAATTTGTAACTTAAATTGCATTCTATTTCTCCCTCAGATCTATTGTATGAATTCATTAGACTTGGAATATAGAGCTGGATAAGCAGATTTTATGGTTTATGCACCATATTGTTTCCTATCACATCCTTAACAAAGTGAATCATTAAAGGGATAGTTACCTCAGAAATTAAAATTAAATAATTATTTTCCAAGTCTTCTAAAGCCACGTGATAGTTTTGTGTAAGAAAGTAATTCCTGAACAGTCATTATTCACTAACAATCTACATTCACCCTCGTGATTCAACTCTTTTCAATGAGTCTTAATGATTCATTAATGATGATTCTATTGCTATTTTTAAAATCTATTTCTTACTCAAATGAATTTTATGAATTCAGTAGACTTGGAATATAGAGCTGGATGGGCACATTTTATGGTTTATGCACCATATTGTTATGCTAATGTACTGTATCTATCATTTTCTCAAAAAAGGAATAATTAAAAGGATAGCTCGCTTAAAAATGAAACGTAAATTATTCTTTTCCAAGTCTTCTAAAGTGATAGTTTTGTGTAAGAAAGCAATTCCTGAACAGTTTTTATCCACTAACAATCTTCACATCTGACTCACGATTTAAACCCTTTAAATGAATCATTGATTCAGTTCACAGAACCTGTCAAAATGATTCATTCATGATTCAGACTAAACAGTGATTTAAACTGCAGTCTATTACTTACTCAGATCTATTGTATGAATTCAGTAGACTTAGAATATAGAGCTGGATGAGCAGATTTTATGATTTATGCACCGTATTGTTATGCTAATATACTGTATAACGTCTTTAAGGGATAGTTACCTCAAAAATGAAAATTCAATTATTATTTTCCAAGTCTTCTAAAGCCACGTGATAGTTTTGTGTATTAAGAAATTCCTGAACAATCTTTATTCACTAACAATCTTTACATTCGACTCGCAATTCCAACCTTTTCAATGAATCATTGATTCGGTTCACAAAATCTGTCTAAATGATTCATTCATGATTCGGGCTAATCAGAGATATATTTTGCAGTATATTTTTTACTTAAATCTATTATATGAATTCAGTAGACTTGGAATATAGAGCTGGATGGTCAAATTTTATGGTTTATGCACCATATTGTTACCTATAACGTCCTTAACTGAAACAGTAAAGGGAGAGTTGCCTCAAAAATGAAAATTAAATGACTATTTTTCAAGTCTTCTAAAGCCATGTGATAGTTTTGTGTAAGAAAGTAATTCCTGAACAGTATTTATTAACTAACAATCTTTACATTCGACTCGTGATTCAAACTTTTCAATGAATCATTGATTTGATTCACAAAACCTTTCTAAATGATTCATTCATGATTCAGACTAATTGATTTAAACTGCAGTCTATTTTTACTCAGATCTATTGTATGAATTCAGTAGACTTGGAATATAACGCTGGATGGGCAGATTTTATGGTTTATGCACCCTATCAAGTCCTTAACAAACAGAATCATTAAAGGGATGGTTACCTCAAAAATCAAAATTAAATGACTATTTTCCAAGTCCTCTAAAGCCAGGTGATAGTTTTGTGTATAGAAAGAAATTCCTTAACAGTCTTTACATTTGTCTCACAATTCAAACCTTTTCAATGAATTGTTGATTCGGTTCACAAAACCTGTCTAAATGATTCATTCATGATTCGGGCTAATCAGTGATTTAAATTGCAGTCTGTTTCTCACTCAAATCTATTTCAGTAGAATTCAGTAGACTTGGAATATAGAGTTGGATGGGCAGATTTTATGGTTTACTGTATGCTGATAATCATCCTTTTTGAAGCTTGAAATCATTATAAAGTACACTGTAGTGCTGCTCTCAGTCTGTCAGTATAACAGAATATAATATATAAAGTAGTATACAAGTTCCTTTTTCACTTTCTTGTTGATTTTTAATCCACACTTTTAAGTTAAAATGTCTTTTTACCCTTATTGAACCATAATCCCACCATAAAAACCTAATTTCCTTCTCATATTAATACACAAAAGCACACCAGAGACGCTGAATCGGGAACTTTAGCTGCTATCACATCTATAAGGAATTTGCTCTTGTAGTCATAAACCTACTGAAGTCTCTTTATTGTTTCTCTTCCCACTCAGAACAGCAGTAAAAGGCTCTCTTTGCTCCTGCGTCTGCCATGAGGCTGTGTCTGCAGCTGGCACATTCTCATTGTTTCCACTCTGACTAGAGGGAAAAGCAAAAATCCACAATGTGCTGCTCTGAGAGAGAGAATGAAGTAAAATAAATAAATTAATGCAATGGTTGGAAAATCTCATGGCAAGTTTGTTGGCAATGACTCCGTCATTATGGTGACATCACCCCTCTGGCTGTGGCTGAGCAGCCCCTGTGGATTCATGGATTCAAATGTCACAGTACCTTGTTTTTATATAATTTTTTATATAAAAGTCTATCGTTAAAAAGAGCACAGAGTCTTGTTTTAGGCCTAATCACAAGACCTGGGACTAGTCAAATCTGCTCTAGTACTAATTGAGTCCTAGCAAAAAGCTTAGTATTGATTGCCTTTGTAAAGGAAAGAAACTTTGCGACTCGGTCTGCTGTTGCGTGTTTGACGGTGTGCGGCACAGACAAAAGCAATTTAGTGTCTGTGGTAATACTTAACCAGGAAACTATGTCAAAAATGTGTATGTGGTGCCCAGAAAGAGTGTTTTTGTGATTTTTTTCCCTTTAAAAAATATGCACAGACTGAGCTATACAATGCAACTAAACTTGCTCGCAATGACCAATTTGTAAACAGTCTCAAGAGTGAACTAATCTGCAAATCTATATGTAATATTTACATAATGATTTACAGTCTACAGCCTGGTTTTTCCCATCATAGGGCTGCATTTTTCCAACAGAAGTTTTCCTTTAGGAACATAGCAAGATTATTGTCTGGGTCTGTGCATTTGCAGAGTTTGGAATAACAATTACAGCCGCTGTCAATCATTTAAACAATTTCCAGTAGTGAATAGAGAAGGAGGGTGCAGACATACAGGATGAGAATAAAAGCAGAATGTTTATTCGCTTATAATGTGGGCCCACTCTTTAATTTATATTAAGAGTGAATCCTGTATTTAGACGTTGCATGCTGAAAATAGACAATATTTGATGGGAAACAGGTAAATACCTTCTAGTTAGTAAATTATATGCTTAACAAAATAATGCGTAGGAGAAATTACACGTTTTGAAACGACACCAACATAATTTTATGTTTGTTATGAGAGCAAAAAATCGTATTGTATTTTTTTTTCTGATAGGTGACAATAGCATTTCACTTTTTTTTTCTTTTTAGTAATTTTTTACATATTTTTTAGTTTATTTTAGTTTAGTTTAACAGTTCGTGTCATTTAAAAGTCCTCTTTTCAATCTCTCAAGAGGTTGGGGAGACTCCTGCTGGACAGAATCAAACATAGCGAAAAACAGACAGGAAAGCACAGAGGACTGACTAGAAAATCAAACTATCAAAAACTGACTATAAAATAAAAATATATATTAAAAAAGCTACTAATAACGGTAACATTTTAATGCCACTATAGTATTTCGCAGACAGATATTTGTTCACAGCGCTAAAAAGACCGGCTGTGTTTAAAAACCCAGTGAGCTTCCTACATAGAAAGCATTTTGCGGCATTTTTGCGCGTTCATGATACTCAGAAATGCTGTATATGTAGGCGGCTCAGTAGATTTGCAGACATAGCCTATGTATGTGTACAGTTCACCCTGAGTGAAACTGATGTAACCTGGAAGAGGAAAAAAGCGCAACTGACAAAAGATGTTGAGTGTGTGTAGTGGAGGAAGACTAGCTGTGTGAAACACTGCTGCAGTATGGAGGCGGACGATTATGGTAAGTTTTATGTCATTAAAGTTTCATAGCGTTTTTAAACTGACACCAGCGTGTCAAAGTGCATTATAGTGACAAACTAGCAGATGCATTGATTGTTGTGGTCAAGTTTGATATATACATGTTCTTTTAGTCTAGTTGAGGTAAAACGTACATCAAACACTTGCATTATGGCAGTGACATAAAACAATGTTTACCTAAGTTTGTTTGTTGACATGACATTGACATTGTTACTGACTCAAACATTTGGTTTTTGTGCACACATTTCTGTCCTCATGTCTTTTTTGAAAGTTAAGTTAGTCATATTTGGTTCATATTTACTTTTGGACATGATTTGGAAATGTTGTGTTTACAAGGACACCCAAAATTGATCCCATTCACTTAGATGCCAAAAAGATTTGGTTTGAATTAATTTAGAGGTGTTTAATGTACCTTAGAAGAACTTCCAACACTTTATTTCTATGTGGTGCACACTGTGACATATTTTTGCCTCTTTCACAGCTTTTTGTGTTGAATGTCAGAGTAGCAGAAATGATGTTACAGGATATCCTGTGTGAAAACAACAGACACACCACAGCTTGCGGAGAGTGGTTAAATGTCTGTTTTTGTACAAGAGTGACATCTGTTTAAGAGTAGTGAACCTCTAAGCTCTTGAAGTTCATGCCAAACATTTCCTAAAGTTTAAAGACAATGAAATGATTTCATGTGCAGCAGAAACTTAATGCACCACACCCACCTTAAATTCACACTCTTAAGGTTGTACTTTGTGTCATTTTGCTAACACCTTGAGTCATATTAGAAATGAGTATTCGCTAGTTCGTTAGTCCGTTGGACCCCACTTTGACCTTTATGTTGTTGCAGGTCTTTTTGATTAGAGTGTGTTTTGTGGTCTCAGTGGTGGTCGCAGTGTGAATAATTATGAGTGTTACTTAAATTTCACTTTTTAAATCAGTCAGACAGACCATAATATAGTGATAGACAGATATATGCAATTTAAGTCAAATATACAAGTCAAAAGTTTACACACACCTTGCAGAATCTGCAAAATGTTAATTACTTTACCAAAATGTGACCCTGGACCACAAAACCAGTCATAAGGTTAAATTTTACAAAACTGAGATGTATACATCATATGAAAGCTCAATAAATAAGCTTTCTATTGATATATGGTTTGTTAGGATAGGACAATATTTGGCTGAGATACGTCTATTTGAAATCTGGAATCTAAGGGTGCAAAAAAATCAAAACACTGAGAAAAACACCTTTAAAGTTGTCCAAATTAAGTTCTTAGCAATGCATATTCCTAATCAAAAATTACATTTTGATAGGTTTACAGTAGGAATTTTACAAAAAATCTTCATGGAACATGAACTTTACTTAATTTCCTAATGATTTTTGGCATAAAAGAAAAATCAATAATTTTGACCCATACAATGTATTTTTGGCTATTGCTACAAATATACCCCAGGGACTTAAGACTGGTTTTGTGGTCCAGGGTCACAAATAAGAGGGATCATACAAAATTCATGTTATTTTTGTCACATAAAAGACATTTACATGTAGTCTACGAAAGACAATAATAGTTGAATTTATAAAAATGACCCTGTTTAAAAGTTTACATACAGTACACTTGATTTTCTTAATACTGAATGATCAATATCTGTGTTTTTTTGTTTAGCGATAGTTGTTCATGAATCCCTTGTTTGCCCTGATCAGTTAAACTGCCTGCTGTTCTTCATAAAAATTCCTCAGGTCCCACAAATTCTTTGTTTTTCCAGCATTTTTGTGTATTTAAACCCTTTCCAACAATGACTGTATGACTTTTAGATCGATCCTTTTACACTGAGGACAACTGAGGGACTCATATGCAACTATTACAGAAGGTTCAAAACACTCACTGATGCTTCAGAAACTTTTTGAATTTGAAGATCAGGGTAAATGTAACTTATTTTGTCCTCTGGGAAACATGTGAGTATCTTCTGTTGCTTCTAAAGGGCAGTACTAAATGATAAAAATATGATATATAGGTAAAATTTCAAATGTTCAAAAGTTTTCACTCCTGGCTCTTAATGCATCGTGTTTTCTTTCTGAAGCATCAGTGAGTGTGTGAATCTTCTGTCCCTCAGTCCCTCAGTTGTCCTCAGTGTGATAAGATGGATGTCAAAAATCATACAGTCATTGTTGGAAAGGGTTCAAATACACACAAATGCTGTAAAACCAAAGAATTTGTGGGACCTGAAAAAACAAAGATTGTTCTGAAGAACAACTGTCACTAAACAAGAAACACACACACACACACACACACACACACACACACACACACACACACACACACACACACACACACACACACACACACACACACACACACACACACACACACACAGAGTTGTGGATCATGCAAGTAACAACAGTATTGGGTCATTCCAGCTGGAATCATCAAATTTTGTAAAAGCACAGTAGAGATCTGAAATTTTGTATATGATCTATTGGGCATATTACCCATCACATAGATTTTTTTCAGACAAATCTGAGGGGGTCAGGTGGGGACCATTTGATGATTCCAGCTGGAATGACCCTATTAAAAAAAATCAAGTGTATGTAAATGTTTGGACAGGATTATTTTTATGAATTCAGCTATTATTGTCTATTGTGGACTATATGTAAATGTTTTTTTTTTTATGTGAAATGTCTTATTCAGGTCAGTACTAAATAGAAAAATTACATGCATTTTGTATGATCCCTCTTATTTTTGTAAAATAATAAACATTTGGCAGATTCTGCAAGGTGTATGTAAACTTCAGCTGTATATTAGCCAGGCTGATAAATTGGTAAATATTTAACCATTTAAAAATTAACATCATTAGATGATAAATACATCTGATTGGCTGAGGTTTACCAGGTCAATGGGTAGTAAACAATTTTTTTAACGGAATTGATACATTTATAAATGTTACTGCATGCAAGATTAAAATTAAAAATCTAAAAAAAATGCACTTCCTTTTTTTTGTGGAACACAAAGTTTTTTGAAGAAAGTTGATTTATTTATTTAGTGAATTCTGAGTAAATGTTGTGTTGTGTTTCTTTTCATTTTAGTAGGTTTGTGTACATCTCACTTGCTACAAATCTAATAGGCCTAGCATAACAACCAACAACATTACATTCAACAAATACTTTAAAAAAATGTTTTTTATATTTTTTGTCCATGAAATAAAAGTCACTGGGGTCCAAAACAACATTAGACTCCAATGACATTATACACGTACATGTTACACATAAGAAAGAAAATCACACAGGTTTGCGAAATGAGTGTGAGTAAATGATGACAAAATGTTATTTTTGGGTGATCCCTTTAAGATGAGATAAACAGACAAACTTGGAGGCAAAATATTTAAACAAATAGAGAACTCATTACACTAGTGACTAAAGAAAACAAATGTTTTTGCATGTGTTGATGGTATTAGAGAACCGGACAAAAACAGTGATGGACTATTTTACAACCTTGACGCAAAGAAAACAAAGCCATGATAAACTCTTGACCTTTAGAAGTGACCTTAAAAGTTTTCGTTTTGAAATTCAGCCTTTTCTATCCCTGTCTTTTAGTTTATCAGTCTTGATATTTGGTTACTAACCACACTATTCAATAATATTAATATTTCTGAAGTGTCTAAAGTATGATGTTGATGCAGAGGAGGAGATTTTATCATGCACAGATTTGCAGCAGACTTTTTCGTTTTGCATCAGTGTTGCTCAATTAATTTTACATCTCCCTGCCAGTGAAGGAACACCAAATTCAAGGTCAACTTCTTAAATGGTCATTTTAGCCAGGCTTGTGTATTTGGACAGGTATGTGGGACTCTGGGATATGTCTCTCATTACAGTTACAGCTGCAGACGTGGCAAAGTGTCACATCCAGGAAAGAGCAAAGCTGCACAGGAAACCTCTGAGTCTGTCCTCAGCTTACCTCTTTTAGCGTCACTCAGTGATGTTGACTCCACCCAGGCAGTCTGTTGCTCCAGTTAGATATAGCAAGAGTTTGAAGGGAGGTTTGTTTTTGATGTACTCTCCTTGCCAAACTTTCTGCTGTCCATGCATTTTGGGGTTTACTTGTGAGCTGCAAATCAAGACGACTGTTTACAGCGATGACCGCACGTATTAAGATCCATTTTTAGCTTCATCTAAAGTTGTAACTACCAGTGTCCTACTTTCCTGACCACCACTTGAGCAGGCTTAACATTAACAAACAGATTCACTTTTGACTTTGAATTCGTCCCTACATAAACATCCATGTCAGTATAATTATATGTTTTGACATAAAAAAAAAAAAACACTGACTGATGTACAGTAGTAAATTTTTCTTAATGGAGACCAAGTGATGCCTAGGTTGATTAGTTTGGATGCACAAAATGTGCACTAACAAAAAATGGCCAATAGATGGCATTTGTTTCCACAAAATATCCAGCTCCAAAATAGAGACGTGGACAAATAATGACAAATTTCAAGCATGTCATAAAATTAATTAATAAAATAATAAACATTTTTGGTCACTTTCTTAAATAAAAAGGTGCATAAACAATTTAAGAATAAAATGCATTAAATAAAACCAAACTGTAAAATAATTGAAAATAATTTTTTATTATTCTGTATTATTCAGATGTATTTGTGATGAATGAGGACTTGACAGATTACAATATAAAAATGAATAATTAATAAATAAAGAAATGTTTTGTCTTAGAAAAGCATAAAATGCCCAAAATGTGTTGTCTGTATTGGCCAAAAATAGAATACAAATAAAATAATGAATAAACAAATACAATGAAATACTATAATGAAATAATATACGTAAAATTTTGGCCACTTTCTTAAATAAAAAAATGCATGAACAATTTAAGAATAAAATGCATGAAATAAATAGAATTGTGAATAATGAAGACTTGGCAGATATTACAATATATAAATGAATAAATAAAAACAAAAGTAATGTTTTATCTTAGAAAAGCATAAAAATGATGTCCAAATCTATTAAATAATATGAAGTTCAAGACCATTCTAACATATTGGTGTCACTGGAGTGTTATCCCAAAATACAAAAGCTTTTTGTACCTTATTTACCTCTAAATGGTACATAGTAGTACCTTAAATGTACATAATTGTACCTTTTGAAAGTGTACCTTCACAGTTTTGTACCTTTTTTCGGAGGATTTGCATGTTAGGATCAAAAGAGAGTTACATATAAATCCAATATGATGTAGTGCTTGCGTATATACGCTGAGTTTATTTCTGGTTGGCATAGTGACCGCTGATGCTTGGGGTTTGTTGGTCACTGAGTGTGCTTTTAAGTCCTAAGGACCTCTCATGCTCAAGTGTTACAGCTCTGTGAGCTCACAGCTCTCCTAAAGAGACTGAGGCTGCTGTAGTTTGGGTTTATGGCACGTAGGCTGTTCACTGAGTGTCATCTGGGATTCTAGCCATTAAACTACAGGCTCTGCCTGTCAGCGTACATACCTCCCATTGTGTAGGTTTGAGAATGAATCTCCCTCGTCACCAAAACAAGGTTGTTCAGATCTCATGGTTTTTGTGTCAATTTATATAAAAAATCTTCATGCATTTGTTTTATTTTACACTATAGGTTTAGGAATGTCTTTGTCATTGTCATTTCTGTGTATTTTCTGTCTGTTATCATTTCCTGCAGAGAGAATAGATGAGTTTGCTGTTTCACTAAGGAAGTGAGAAGTAAACAGATGTTCAACGATGCTAAATGTGTCCTCGGATGACATGCTTCCCTAGCGTTTAAAGGGATAGTTCACTCAAAAATGAAAATTATGTCATTACATATTTAATTTCTAATGTTGTTTCAAACCTGCGTGACTTTTTATGTCTGCAGAACACAAATGAAGATCATTTGAAAAGTGCTGCAGTGATTTCTTTGATTTTTTTTTTTTAATTTTAAGTTGTGGTTCAGCAGAAAAAAATTACATTGTGCATACTTTATAGTTTTATTTTATTCATTATCATATATTAATATTTTATATATAAACACTGCTGTTCAAATGTTTTGAAATGGTAAAATATTGTAGTGTTTAATGTCACTGATGCTCACAAAAGCTGCATAAATTTGATAAAAAATACGGCAAAAACACATAATATTATTAAATATTATTACAATTTAAAATCTCTGCTTTCTATTTTAATATCTTGTAAAATGTAATTTCTTCCTGCGACGCAAAGCTAAATTTTCACCAGCCATCACTCCAGTCTTCAATATCACATGATCCTTTAGAAATCATTCTAATGCTGATTTGGTGCTCAAAAAATATCTTTGTTGAAACCATATATAGATATATATATATAATTTTTTTTTTCTTTTGATCAATGTTTTGAGTCCTTATCAATTTAAAGCATTATTTTCTTTCAAAAAACAAGGACAAGAGTTGTCTTAATAAAAATCAGCCATAAAAGTGCTCCTATAAAGAAATTAGTAGATAAATACAGAAATTTAAAGAAGTTAAACTGCAGTGTGTTTGTTACAAATTTTACTTTGAATTACCTCATGTTTCGATTTCCATCATTCACCCTTCCTTCTCCATGCACCCTTTGATTTGATCTAATACACTGCTGTTTTTCCCTTTCTAAAGTCTCTCTAGCACTCGCTCATTAATCTTAAGCTCCAGAGAAGGAGAAATCTTCAAAGACTGATCTGTTTTAAGATCAACTGAGATGAAACGGTAGTCTCCCTGCACGGGACGACTGGGACTCAGAGATACGAGTGTTAGGTCAGCAGCAACCAACAGCCATGACCATTCGTCCTGTTTTTGAAATGGGTTATGAGATACAATATGCTGTGATGAACTGCTGGAATAGATCATCCCTTAAAGATAATGTTATTCACAAGACTTTAATATTGTTGCTTAGCCTATACTGTAATTTTCTTCTCTACAAGTTGATTTCCAAATTGAGCATCAAGTATAGATTTGTCCTTTGTCAGGATATTTAAAAGAGTTCTAATTCACCCATACTGTAAATCAAGCTTCTGTCATCATTTATTCACCTTAATGTATTTTCAAAACCTGGAAGACTTTCTTGCTTCTACAGAAGATGTATTGAGAAATAATTTGTTGAAGTCAAAAGTTTACATACAGCTTATAGAATCTGCAAAATGTTAATTATTTGACTAAAATAAGAGGGATCATCAAGGGAAAAAAAACAATGCATTAAGTGCCGGGGTGAAAACTTTTGAACAGAATGAAGATGTGTACATTTTTCTTATTTTGCCTAAATATCATATCATATAATAGCATCAGTGAGTGTTTGAACCTTCTGTAATAGTTGCATATGAGTCCATCAGTTGTCCTTAGTGTGAAAAGATGGATCTCAAAATCATACAGTCATTAAAGGGTTTTAAATACACAAAAATGCTAAAAAAAATTACAGAATTTGTGGGACCTGAAGAACAGCAGGCAGTTTAACTGTTCAGGATAAACAAGGGACTCATGAACAACTATCACTGAACAAAAAAAACACAGCTGTGGATCATTCAGGTAACAACATGGTATTAAGAATCAAGTGTATGTAAACTTTTGAACGGGGTGATTTTTATAAATTCAACTATTATTTTCTTTTGTGGACTATATGTAAATGTCTTTTATGTGAAATATCTTATTCGGGTCAGTACTAAATAAAAAAACATTTTTGTATTATTTTGTATGATCCCTCTTATTTTGGTAAAATAATTCATATTTTACAGATTCTCCAAGGCGTATATAAACTTTTGACCTCAATAAGCACTGATAATTTTTTCTAGGCAGCTACAATAAATGGAAACTGGAGGTTTCCGAATCAAAAAAACGAATCATTCACATTCATCAAGGTAAAATTGCCATTATATATTTAAAATTACAACTATAGAATGTCCACAAAAAAATGGAAACTAGTGTGTGTGTGTGTGTGTGTGTGTGTCTGTGTGTCTGTGTGTCTGTGTGTATATGTGCTTATTTATTTTGTGAACTGGTTCATCCCTATAGGGAAAACAAACCCACAGATATCACAGATGTTAAATGAAAGCTTTTAATGATGCTGGTTGGCTTCGAAATGGCCTTTCATTACTGCTGAATGGCTCTTCTACACTAATCTTCCTTTGAACCATATTTGTATTGTCTGTGCTTACATTGTATTGTTATGCCTGATAAATATTATCAGTAATTTCACCTGTCCCCTAATGTGCAATGTATCCACTGGGGAACAGAATTGACCGTAATACAGGGATACTCAAAGTCTGGCTCATCACAACAGTCTAGAGCCGTGGAACAGTTTATTTGTGTTTCCATTTCTGCACTTTAAGTGTGCATCACAACACCAGAAAACACAAAGCCAGCTATTATAATGAACAAATCTGTCTAAACTGCAAGCCTGCGTGTCCATTATGCAGTGTAGACAGCCTTGCTGATTATAATTGCCTTCTTGTTTTGTTGCTTGTGTGCAGTGTAGATGGGGTGTAAAAACTTGTATTTAAAGGGTATCACAAAATGTTTTGCAATTCATTCAAAACCATTTTCTTTACAAAGCAAAGCATCAGAATATGCTAATTTTGACATCAGTGATTGGTACCAAGTATGGAGTGGTTGTTGCATATTGAAACGGTTCCAAACTATCATAACTCCAACCATTTCACTGTTTGTATCACTCCGCTTGCAGTTTTTTTACACAGCGAGTGTCATGACAAAATGCCCAAATCCAATATAATCTTATAAATAATACTGTTTTTGTGTCACGGAATGTAGTTTTATAGGCAAGGATGTAGTTGTTTAGACTTCAAATATGTGGTTTGTTAATAAAGGTACGTCAACAAACAACGTCCATTTCGAAAATTTGTTTTGACGTTTTTGGAGATGTGAGCTCCAGGCCGTTAGTGGCCGTTCAGCCTCACCTCAGCCAGATCTTCTAGAATTTGCCACTGACTCTTATGTCTCTAATAGTGGTTAAACATGAGATATAATTCATTTTGGGTAAATCTAACAGGCAGTTTTTGGTGTCTCTTTAATCTATTATTTGTTCCAGAGCAAACAGTTTTGGCTAAGGGCAAAATCTCATCACGTTATATTTTATGTAACTTTAATGCTGTATGTCAGAGCACTGCCTTTGCAATTTTGACTGAACTGCACAACATTTATGATTTATTAAATATTAATATTCAGTAAATCATATTTTATATGAATCACAGTAGTATTTAATAATAGTATTTCGTACACAGTGTGTGTGTTCGTGATGGTGATTCGTTTCATTGTTCCACCATTAGATAGCAACAAGAGACTGTTTTTATGAGTAAGTCAGCAGTAAAGACTTACATTGAAAGAGACTGAAACACGATTGTAAACAAGGAAGTTATTTTTACTTTAAACAACACCTTGTAAGACTCAGACAATGAATGCACTGAGCAGCGCAGTAATCGAAAATCACCCTTAACAGATTAAACGATAGTAGGACAAAGATATTGCTTTCCTCAGCAGACATTCAAACTAATGTTTTATTCTGATGAGATTGAGCTGAAGAATGAATGCTGTATCAGATGCAGGTAATCACACTCACTCACACTCACAGTCTATCTCTTTCTCTCGTAATACTCTATATAATACAGTGAGCTTTTAATACAGTAATACAATAAGCTTTCTATAAAGCAACTCAATGTTCCTTTGTTATTAATTCTAAAGTCATTGTTGGAAAGGGTTCAAATACACAAAAATGCTAAAAAAAACTACAGAATTTATAGGACCTGAAGGATTTTTCCGAAGAACAATGGGCAGTTTAACTGTTCAGGATAAACAAGGGACTCATGAACAACTATCACTGAACAAAAAAAACATGGATCATTCAGGTAACAAAGAATCAAGCGTATGTAAACTTGAACATGAGATTGAGCTGAAGAATGAATGCTGTATCAGATGCAGGTCACACTCACTCATTCCATCTCTCTCTCTCTCTCTCATAATACTATATAATACAGTGAGCTTTTAATACAGTAAGATTACTATAAAGCAACTCAGTGCTCCTTTGTTACTCTAAAGTGACGTTGTCAAATTAGTAACAGAGGCTTAGGCTCAGCTTTTAAACTGGCAAACTTGGATTTGAATCAGTGGCGGAAGGAAGTAGGGTTTATAAAGACACTCTGTTGTTGTTGTTCCTTATGTATTTACACACTTGTGCCATAAAACTGTTGTATAAATGCAATATCACACTCGTAGCTGTGTGACATGGCTGTATGTCTGTGTGTTTTTTTTTTTTGCAGAAACTCTATCTGTTGTACTTTTGTCATGATTTATCCTCATTTTCATTTTCAATTCGTGTACATCTGTGGTCTCTGTTAATTAACAGAACAACTAGACGTATTTGGGGCACATATGACTGGAACATATGGCCAAAAAAAGTGTTTCAGAATGATGAAGCAGAATAAGTTCTTGAAATAAATTTTTGATAGGAAACCCAAACTTCTGACCATTATGGTTTAGAATCCATTCTTTCAGTTTCACAGTTCTGTGTGTCTTTGAAACAGAGGGGCTAAATGAGCAACATCAACTCAAAGTGGACTCTGCTGACACTGGGCAGGGATTTAATGGGTCTGTAGCTCTTTAGCTGTACAGACACATAGAATTTGTGCCAAAGTCCTGAGTCCGCACCTGGCTCCTACTGTTCTCGAGCCGTCAGGGATTTTTTTTAGAACTGTATATAAAGGAAAAGTAAAAACATAGTTGACAGTTTATGACATGTTTTTTATTTTAATTTGTAAAGCAGATTTGTGACTATATCCTGATTTTGACTCGGTGTGTAATATTTAAACACAGGATCTTCAGGGTCAATTTTGCGGGTGTTAGTACAACGGATCTTTTGTTGTTTAGCACAGCTGCAGATTTTGACAAGTCATGTTTTGTTAGAGGGCTTTGGCCACAGGAGTGTCGTGAAATGTCTTTGGGTCCTGATGTCTGGGCACTCAACTCACTTGGGAAAAGCTGTGTTTTTAAAAGTCCTGCTGACTAACCTTTCAAATACAACTCTCATGTCATTTTCCTTCTGTTCTTTTTTCTTCTAGCTGCGGGGTGCCCTCCCAGTCTCAAGCATTTGTTTAGAGAAGACTGAAAAGAGGAAAAAGGCTTTTTATTTCTCTGTAGTCCTGAGTCATTGCAAAAGCACAAGAGTGTGAACGTGATTGTTTGTTAGGAGGTTGTGGCGATAAAATTATCTTGATATTCTCAGCTATTATTCCGATGCATAAAATTGATCAAAGTGACTTTTACATTGCTACAAAATATTTATATTGCTTCCATTTCTATTGCTTATTAAACTTTCATTAGCGGGCATCACAAGAATAAATGACATTTTAAAATATATTCAAATACAGAACAAATAGTTATTCTAAACTGTAATAATATTTCACAATACTACATTTTTACTGTATTTTAAGTCAGTGGTTCTCAATCCTGGTCCTGGGGGACCCCTGCTCTGCACATTTTGCATGTCTCCCTTATTTAACACACCTGATTGAGATCAGCTCATTAGGAGAGAGATCCATGAACTGAACTAACAAGCTGAAGATCTCAATCAGGTGTGTTAAATAAGAGAGACATGCAAAATGTGCAGAGCAGGGGTCCCCCAGGACCAGGATTGAGAACCACTGTTTTAAGTATTTAATTATGTATTATGTATTTCATTATATATGTTTTTTGTCTGTATTAAAATTTCTTTTTTTAAATTACATTTTGTACAAATATTATTTTTAGATGAAAAAGAGACTACAAAAGGACACCAAAACCTGCTCATTTCCTTAATAGTGGTGTAGCCTGTTGGTTAAAGGTCTTGTTGGTTAATGACCAAACATTTGTAGTTTTCGGTTTATGAATGATCTCCATTGTAATCCTAGGTCGTTTTAAAGGAACTGTCTCTGTAATATGAGTGCTGTGAATCATTGTTAATAATAGCTTTAGCTAAATGCCAGATTAATCATTCAAATTCGGTTTATCTATATTCTGAGGATGCTAAAAGTTTTGGATCATGTTTAGTTGGTGGAAGGTGTCAGGAAGAGCCAAACCACTATTAAACAGCTGAGAACTGATTTAGTGAAGTCTCAGTGGCCAACATTTTGTTTTCGACCACTGAAAATAGGTTGTATCAATGCAGTTGTTTTGACAGATAGAAACAAGATACATCTCTAGTTTCAACAACTTTCCTCTTTAAAACAAAAGAAGTATCACCTTTATGCAAAGTGACTCACATTTGGTTTTCAATTCAAAAAAGGTTAGTCAACTTAAAATGTTAAGTTGTACTAAGTGACAACTTAGATATTTGAGTTGATTCAACTTAACATTTTAGACAGCTAGGTAACTTACCCAGCTTTTAAATTCAACGAACCAATTTTTTTATCAAAATATCTAAGTTGATCCTAAATTTACTCCTTACGCCCAACATGGTTCAGTTCTAGAGATATTGCCATATTAAAATGGCAATATCTCTAGAACTGAACCATGTTGGGCCTTAATAATGAAGGTACCAAAAGGAAAGTTTGTTAAGACCCAATATCTAAAAGAGCATTAAGATAACTTTAATAGTTTTTGAGTTACAGGTTTGCAAACTTTGGAGAAAAAACTTGAAAATTTTTGAATGATCACCAATGGCACGAAATGTAACAAAGACTGCTAAAGTCAATATATTTTACTAACAGACCTATCAATATCTTTACAAAAATAACATGGTGATGTTTCCATCTTTCTGAAGTCGTTTTACTTCCCTGTAATTTAGTTCTGAATCACAGGAGAAAATTGTCATTTTGACCACCCCTCAACTAAAATAGTGAATAATGCAGTAAACATACACCTATATTATAAAAATAATAAAAATAATAACTAGCCTAAATTAAAAAATTGATAACCTCAGTTGAGTTGACAGAATGACTCTATAGTACATTGAATCTATATTTATATTCTATATTCTGTATATTGTGGATGAGTCTGATAGTAATGATGTGCTACTGTAAATACATGGGTGGAATGGAAGGAGAGGAAGGGTGTCAACCCACATTAGAGTGACAAGAAAAATTGAGGAAAGTAAGCTGGAAAGTACTGGGTGGACTTTCCAGCAGGATCTCCCAAATGTCTCCCCTCTGAGACCACAGATTGGGGATGTTCCCAGATGGTTTTATGGCTGCAAAACAATGTCAAATCTTGTGGGTTAATACATTTGCTTTGAAGAGCAAAACATTGTTGTATACATGCAGAATAGTTCCATTAAAAAAGAAAATTGTTATTATTTTGTGTTCCACATTAAAAAAAAAACAATATAATATGAAATACTTTTCATTTTTAGGTGAACTGTCCCTTTAAATTAACAATTAACTAAAAAATCCTAGGTTGTAAGTGACATGCAACATGCATACAATCAGGCTCTTCTCCATTGTTTAAATACATTTCTTTCTTTTTTTGACAAGCTGAGATTGTTATTTTTTTGAGGGCAATGTTCTGTTCCCGTTTCATGACACTTGACCAGCAACAAGTCAGCGATATTCAGCAGTCTTATGATTCAACAGTATTGCACAAAACCTTGTTTCTTTTAAGTCATACGTGCTTTTTAAAAATATTTAGATTTTTTTGTCTAGCTTTAAAGTTTAGCCTGAATATTTACTTTCAACATTTATCAATAAAATATAATGATTTTCAACCCGAACTCAGTCGAAAATGTCAACTTTATGAAGTGGTGAATTCATATAATTTTTATAACAATGTGATCATGAACACTTTTAAAGGAGACGTTCCCTGCCAGATTGAAAATTTCCTGCACTGTAAAAAACAATTTGTTGAATCAACTTAATAATTTGTTACCTGGCTGCCTCATAATTTTAAGTTCAGTCAACTCAAAAAAGTTTAGTCAATGTAAAATGTTAAGTTGTACTAAGTAACAACTTAGATATTTCTGTTGATTCATCTTAAAATGTTAAGGCAGCCAGGTAATTTACCCAGCTTTTAAGTTTAACAAACCAATCTTTTTAAGTCAACTCAAATATCCAAGTTGTCTCTTAAAAAAACTTAACATTTCAAGTTGACTAAACTTATTTGAGCTGACTGAATTTAAAATTTTAAGGCAGCAGGGTAACAAATTATTTTAAGTTTACTCAACAATTTTTATTTATTTATTTATTTTTTACAGTGTGATAATTTACTTACCCCCTATGTCATCCAAGATGTTCATGTCTTTCTTTCTTCAGTCGAAAATAAATTGTTTTTTGAGGAAAACATTCCAGGATTTTTCTCTGTATAGTGGACTTCAATTGTGGCCAATGGGTTGAAGTTTCAATGCAGATTCAAAGGGCTCTACACTATCTCAACCGAGGAATAAGGGTCTTATCTAGTGAAACGATGGGCCGTTTTCTAAGTTTCTATACTTTTTTTTTAACCCATTGGCCACCACTGAAGTCCACTATATGGTGAAAAATCCTGGAATGTTTTCCTCAAAAACCTTAATTTTGTTTTGACTGAAGAAAAACAAGAGTAAATTTCAAGGACATTTTCATTCTGAAAGTGAACTAATCCTTTAAAAATAATGATTGCAACAGAGAGTTTTCGCAGTGATTCCATAGATGAACCATTTTGGATTCTCAAAAGAACCTTACAGTGGAAAGTTCTTAAAATAACCATTTTTCACTGTAAAGAACCTTTAGTGGTTCCATAAATGTTAAAGGTTCTTCATGGAACCATTGATTCCAATAAAGAACCTTAAGATCCAACCTGAACCCTGTCTCTCAACACAACCGTCAGATTGTATAAAAGCATCCAAATAGATTGACAGCAATCAGACACCAATTCGCCAGAACGTTTTTACAAATTGCCATGATATATTGCTGTGATTTTCATCATGAAAGACATTTTTTGTCATGTTAAGTTATTTAATATGCCTCTATGAACACGCAATTGCCATAGAAACAACCACACAACCACAAAATGCACTGAAAAGCACCAATCTGGGTGCATGTGGGTTTCAGAGGGTCTTAACCTATCACAATGCACACGTGTCTGCAGGCGTACATTTATAGACGGGGTGGATCTTGTGATTCTCCATGAGTAAACATATACTTGCCCTTCAAAACCACGCATGGCTCAGATGCCCGAGATGGTTGAGCTCTGACTAAACTGCCCTCTGTGCTTGTGGGAGTGAGTAGGGAGGTGTTCTGGGAGGTGTTGATGAACGTGTGCTTATGTCTATGTAAATCATTCTCTACCAAAGCATTTCACAGCAAAGACTTTCCGATAGAAATCAGTGTCATAGACACAGAAAGCCCTGGATGGTAAAAGTGGCAGCGAGTACGAGGAGAGAGAGAGAAGGAGGAGAGACAATACAAGGAGAGAAGTCAGTGAGATTGCGAGAGCAGCGCACAGCGGAGCGCAGAGCAGCGCTGCCGTCAGAGGTCTTTGCTTTGGTATCTGTTGGACAGCGAAATTGATGATAAAGACAAGCCTTACATGAGTATCAACATTTCAACAAGTTCTGCTTTCCCACCAAAGAGGAAGTAGCTTGTGTTTTTTCTCTCATCGCTCACAGGGACTTACTTCTCACAATCGGACTTTCATATTCAGAGTAAAACGGGGATTGTTGAGCTATGGGGACGGTGAGCGAACTCTGTGCGTCAAGCTTCCAGGCGTTCTTGTGTCCCACAGTTTGTCCGGCTCCTCCAGCAGGTGGGTCTATCATTATGTGTGTGTGTGCTTGGGAATTAAATCCACAATGAAAAAATGTGGCAAAGGGTTTCCTTAGAAACTATTTTCATTCAGAAATTGCTAATGAATTTCATAGCAAGGAACATTGAATTAAATGTGACATTTTGAAGTAGAATAACTGTTATTATTTCAATAATCGTCGTTTTTTTTAACAACTTTGACGAGTCTTTTCTAACAGTGAAATCTAGGACTTGTTTGGACTGTGTTAAAGGGGTCATGAAATGCATTTTCAGATCTTTATATTATGATTCTGGAGGTTAGATATTAAAGTTTTTCACCAGTGAGATCAAAATTTTCACTCTTTGTCAAACACACTCCATTCTCTTTCATGAACGCAAGTACTAAAAGAAACTACCACTGCTGAGTGAATTTCACCACAACATATCCACTCTTTTCTCCACAGAAAAATGCACTTTCTTTACACAGTATATTAACATTCAACTCAGTAAAACATTAAACACTTAGTTTACACTTAGTCTCTTAAGAGTACATGCTGGGTTGATGTTTATTACAAAAATAATTTAAGATTAGAAATAAATGTACTTTCTGGAATTGCCTCCAAGGACAAACTTGGCACTGCCGTAGATTTCAAAACAAGATATTTAATAAAACAACCAGCTTGTTGAGTATGATTTATGGGATATTTCACCCAAAAATGACAATTCTTTAATTAATAACTCACTTTCATGTCGTTCCAAAACCGTAAGACCTTCGTTCATCTTCGGAACACAAATTAAGATATTTTAGATGAAATCCAAGAAAAAATTTATGAATAAAGTCATTATTTTTGTTTCTATTCAGTTAAAAAGTATTCTCGTAGCTTCATAACATTAAGGTTGAACCACTTATGTCAAATGGACTATTTTAATGATATCTTTACTATCTTTCTGGGCCTTGAATGTGTCAGTTGCATTGCTGTCTATGGGTCAGAAAGCTTTTGGATTTCATCAAAAATATCTTAATTTGTCTTCCGAAGATGAACGAAGGTCTGAAAGTTTTGGAACGACCAAAACACCAGTCGTAATGGTCATCTGAATAAATAAGCTTTCCATTGATGTATGGTTGGTTAGGGTAGGACAATATTTGGCTGAAATAAAACTATTTGAAAATCTGGAATCAGAGGGTGCAAAAAAAATAAAATAAAATAAATATTAAGAAAATCGCATTTGAAGTTGTCGAAATGAATTTTTTAGCAATGCATATTACTAATCAATAATTAAGTTGTGATATATTTACAGTAGGAAATGTACAAAGTATCTTCATGGAACATGATCTTTACTTATTATCCTAATCATTTTTGGCATAAAAGAAAAATCGATAATTTTGACCCATACAATGTATTTTTGGCTATTGCTACAAATATACCGGTGCTACTTAAGACTGGTTTTGTGGTCCAGCGTAAAATTTTGATTTGCATTTCATGACGCCTGTAAGTGATGCACCCATAATGCTGGAACCATTTGAGATCTGAGTAAAATCACGTGCAGCTGCATGTTATATCAATCTAGTGCTGTTGCCGTGGTGATAAACAGTGTCCCTGGATCAGGGAATTGTTGGATGAGAAACGGAGCTGCCGTCATGGTCATGCAATGTGAGACAAATCGTTTGTTTTGTTGATGGAAAGTTGCTTGGCTGTTATAAAAGAGCGTTTTTGATATAATTACTGTCAGAACACTAATAATAGTGTGACCATGATGATCGTGAGACTTGAAGCGTCCACCTGTTGTCAACTGACCTTCAGTTATGTCCTCTTTATATAGACTGTATATCTATAGTAATATGATCAGGCTTCACTGTGGACCTTGTCTGCACTGTACTTTTTTTACGACTCAGTCCTGCAAGCTTCTGTTTATTTGTTTGTTTTAGCACTCTCGGCGGGTTTATGCATGTTTGTTGCTTATCAGTGCGCTTTGTGTGAATTAAGTGTTAGAGCTGCTGAGAGAATCATTAGGTGAAAATGAAGAGGAGAAACTCTGTGAGAGAGACAGATGAAGGGGTGGGACTGATGAAGATCTTATTTTGTTTTTGACATTGTAAGAGAAAGAAATCAGTGAAGGGTTTAGATATGTGGCTTTTTATGTTGGACGGACTTCCTCAGTTTTCTTCGTGCCATCTGTCAAAACTCAGTGACAAAATCCCCTAATGGTTCCCAAAAGATGCAGATTTGGAAACACAAAAAGCCTGTTTGGATAGATGTAATTGTGAAGATGTTTTCATTGCTCAAGTGACTTAAAGGGATAGTTCACCCAAAAATGAAAATGCTGTCATTAATTACTCACCCTCTTGTCGTTCCAAACCCGTAAGACCTTTGTTCATCTTCATAACACAAATTAAGATATTTTTAATGAAATCCGAAAGCTTTCTGACCCTGCATAGACATAAATGCAACCACATTCAAGGCCAAGAAAGGTAGTAAGGACATTGTTAAAATAGTTAAAATAGTAAAATAGACATAAGTGGTTCAATCGTAATTTTACAAAGCTACGAGAATATGTTTTGTGGAAAAAACCCCCACATTTCTACTACATTTCTTGACCATGGTATGGTAGGACCCTTGGCTGTGTATGGAGGGTCAAAGAGCTCATCAAAAATATCTTAATTTGTGTTGCGAAAATGAACAAAGGACTTACAGGTTTGGAACGACATGAGGGTGATAATTAATGACAGAATTTTTCATTTTTTAGATGTTTCAGATGTTTCTCCTATATCAGACACAAATGAGGCTATTGTTGCCATAAAGTAAAGGCCAAGTCACACACTAAAGTCACACCTATTAGTGTTCAATGTGCTTGTGGCACCTGAGAGGTGTTGTGGGTTTTAGGTTTAAGTCTGGCCTACTAAATGTGTCTTGATTTTCCTGTAGAGTTAAAGTTGAAATATTTTTGTGTTAACATATTCAATAATGTAAACTGGGCTTTCCCTATCATTATATTTTTGGATTTGACAGATTAAAACTGAGCACAAATCAGTGCACCTGTGTTCTTATATAGAGTGTACTGAACGCAAACAGCGCCACTGAACTGAACAGAACTTGTTCATTTAGCTGATTATTGCTGCGGAAAATGGCCAATTATTGTCATGTTTTGGGCTGTACTAATCAGTCAGACTGGGAAAAAACATAAAAAGTACTATAGACTGCCAAAAGTTATAACAAATCAATGAGATGAGTGCAAAAAAACTGTCTGAGGAACAAAAAGCGTTTGTGGTTGGCCAAACTGAACCAGGATTTCCAGGGCAAGAATCTTGACAACATTTATGTTTGTTCTTATTTCCAGTCGGGTAGGTGAAATATTAGTCTAATATCTTAATTAATACTGCTCGTACATATCTTTACCACCTATTAATTTTAGTTTGTCAATATATTGCACCCTTTCCTGCTTACTTTTTCTCTACATGATTTAGCAGCTTCCACATGTTTTTTCCTTTGGTTTAGACAGCATAAATTAGCAGAACAACGTATTCAGTAGTACACTAACCGTGCAATCCATGCTGTTGTTTACATCTGTGTATCTCCAATGTGGCCGCGCATCTGGGTAACTGACCAAACGGTGATGTGCAAAGTGCAAACCCTCTATTGTTAAATGTACCTTGGTAATGATTCAGTGCCTCACTGAACAATACATTAGCTATAATTTGAGATATAATGACAGATAAAAGATTTCTATTCTTGCGCTCTCTGTATGAAGAATAGTTTCTTTACTTGTGCTGTTCACTATTTGACCTGTTCATTCTTCAGCCCTGGAGGAGTTTACATCACACTGTCTGGCTCGTGTTAGTACCCAACCCATTCCCTCCACCCATACACAGACACATACACACAACAAATTTGGGACACTGCAAAGACACTTCTCTTTGTTTTATGTCACGTTCTTCAATAATATCAACTGATCATCACTGGTAAGGTGTTTAGTTTTAAAGTACAATGCTAAAAGTGTAATTTAACTGCAGTAGGGCTCCAAGAGTAATTTGAACACTGGGATTTTTCACTGTGTGTGTCGCTTGTCTGTGTTTGCGTGAACCAGACAGACCGTCGGTCTGCGCATTAGTGGTAGACTAGTAATTTTTCAGTGACTTTTTTTGCAGGTTACATGGTTATTACACAAGTAAGTGGCAGCAAGTGTCTTCATGAGTGGACAGATGAATCATTCGCTCAATCAAATCATTCAAAACAGATTCATTCAGGATCACTGTGTTGCTCAGATACATTGGTATTATTAATATTATGGCTAATATGTAAATTACTCAATACTAACTAATATATATAGGTTTGAAAATGTTGAAAGTTTATAAAAAAAGGTGAGAAAGGGGACAAAATTTAAATTTAAATATTAGTATTTTTAAGTGTACTATAAAATAATTGTATTTTTTGAATACTTATTTTTTATTATAAAATAAAATAGTGTTATCACACTTTATTCATTGTTTTATTTATTATTTTATTTTAAAAATGTACTAAATAAAGTACAATATTACTATTATTACTATTATTAATTAAAAAAAAAAAAATTATATTTATTGGGTCACACTACATGCTATGGAAGCCCATTTCCACCACTGAATAAAAAATATAAAATGGCTATTGCGACTTATTTCACTATTCTGAGTTTTTTCTCAGAATTGTGAGATATAAACTTACAATTGCAAGATATAAATCTGAAAAATAAAGTCGCAATTGCGTGATTTTAAACTCACAATTGCGAGTTAAGTCAGAATTGTGAGATATAAACTCACTTTATAAGACTTTATAACTTGCAATTGCAAGTTTATATCTCACAATTCTGAGGAAAAAAGTCAGAATTGCGAGATGCAAAGTTGCAATTGCGAGAAAATACAGCACCACTGAACTGAACAGAACTCTGTAATTTTGCTGATTATTGCTGCTGAAAATGGCCAATTATTGTCATTTTTTGGGCTGTACTAATCAGTCAGACTAGGAAAAACATTTGGAGTACTATAGACTGCCAAAGGTTATAACAAATCAATGAGAAGAGTGCAAAAAAACTGTCTGATGAACAAAAAGCATTTGTGGTTGGCCAAACTAAACCAGGATTTCCAGGGCAAGAATCTTGACAACATTCATGTTTGTTCTTATCATTTCCAGTCAGGTATGTGAAATATTAGGCTAATATTTTAATTAATACTGCTTGTATGTATCTTTACCACCTATTAACTTTCTAACTCGCAATTGTGCATTTATATCTCACAGTTCTGAGAAAAAAAGTCAGAGTTGCGAGTTTATATGACACAGTTCTAAGAAAAAACGTCAAAATTGTGAGATGATAAAGTTGCAATTACCTTTTTTATTTTATATTTAGTGGCAGAAACAGTCTTCCATAACATACAGTGTGAGTACCAAACCAAATCTTGAGGTGCTCTCATGAGAACCAGACAAAAAACTTGTGTGCAAGTGTGTGTCACCCTGTATAAACTGCTGCATAAAAAATCACTGAGGATATGTCTTTGTTTTTTTGTTATACATTCAAAAGAATGTATTTGATTCTTTTAATAAGGCAAATGAGTTAAGAGCCTTTCATACAGAAACCGTGACTTATTTTCGTTTAGTAAAAATATATGCATGATGTGATTCTATTTGAGCAAGTCATTTGTCGTAAATCATTACCAAATCACTTTTTTCTTACAAAAAATGGACAGCGAATTCAATGCATCCTTTTGCATTGCTCTTTCATTTCTACAGCCTTTTTCAATCCAGTGAATAGGGAAGTCATTTACTTTGAGTATATTAAGGGCTGTTCCCATAATGACACTTGAGAATTAAAAAGACAAATATGTGTGTCAAGTTGATCTGTTCAGCACTGACTCTCATATTCAGTGCAATTCGCCTTTAGAATTTATAATACACAGTTGAAGTCAAAAGTTTTCATACACCTTGCAGAATCTACAAAATGTTTATTATTTTATCAAAGAGCGATCATACAAAATGCATGTTATTTTTTTATTTAGTACTGACCTGAATAAGATGTTCCACATAAAAGACATTCACATATGGTCCACAAGAGAAAATAATAGTTGAATTTTTTAAATTGACCCTATTCAAAAGTTTACATACGCATGATTCTTAATACTGTGTTGTTACCTGAATGGTCCACAGCTGTTTTTTTTTAGTGATAGTTGTTCATGAGCCCCTTGTTTGTCCTAAACAGTTAAACTGTCCACTGTTCTTCAGACAAATCCTTCATTTTTTGATTTTTCAGCATTTTTGTGTGTTTGAACCCTTTCCAACAACGACTGTATGATTTTGAGATGCTTTTTCTGACACTGAGGACAACTGAGGCACTGTTATGCAACTATTACAGAAGGTTTGAACGCTCACTGATGCTCCAGAGTGAAAAAAAAAATGCATTAAGAGCCAGGGGTGAAAACTTTTGAAGATGTACAAATTTGTCTTATTTTGGCTAAATATCATATTTTTTCATTTAGTACTGCCCTTCCGAAGCTACAGAATATACTTACATGTTTCCCAGAATCTTTGAATGATCTTCAAATTCAAAAAGTTTTCATGCGCTGTTTCCTTCTAAAGCATGTGTCATGTATTTAGTGAAGTAGACATAATGAATAAGTTAGACTATGAGTACAGCTTGTGATCATCATAATTACAATAGAAGGATGGTATTTCATAGACATTTCACTCTTGACTGATCATTATCTTAACAAATAGCTTCACATATTAAAACTGACTATTGTGTTTTATCATTAGTTAAAAAACAATATAAGAGTCCATCTATATGATTAGAGTCAAAGTGACAGATCTTTGGAACATAGCTGTATTTTTTTATTCTTCCACAGGAGGAAGGTGCAATTGGGAGGCCTATTACTATGTACCCAAAGCTTTTTACTGTAAAAGTGCTGGTGTGAGAGTCTGTCTGTGTGTATCGAGAGACAGAGAGATGTCAAGCTGTGCAAAAAAGCCTTAAGTGAGTGTAACTTCACTTAAAGGTTACTCCAAGTCTGGATGGTACGAAGGCATAATCAAAAGAAATGGGTTAGGAAATGTGAACGTGGGAATGCCAGAATGGAGAGGGATATTGTGAACTACTGTTCAGTGAGGAGGAAGTATATTGCGTATAAGAGAGTTTCATCTGTTCTATACTTTCATCTGTACGCACACATATGCAGTGATTCAGATGTCATGGGCGGCTCACTCATTTCAAATTCTAATCATGAGTCAGTAAGTTAATCCACCTTTCTCTGAATGAGTAGTGTTTTATTATCACCACCTTCAGATTCATGCGTGGCTAATGATGAACTTTTAAAGTGGTTTAGAGATTTAATGTCTGTTTGCTTGTACTGTACAATTTTATTGTGTTTCTTAGAAATTTTAGTTACTTGAGAGAATGTGTTTTCAAAAAATATATGCATCCTGCAGGTTTGCTGTAAAGAAATTTGGCAAAAAAAAAAAAAAAATAGAAATAATATAAAATACGAATTATTACAAAATAAAAATTACTAAATTATTAAATAAAAACAAAATAAGAATTATTACTTTTGTAATATTTTCCCCTAAAAATCTAGTATTTAGGAAACATAATAAAATATAAATAATTTATAGTTTACTTATAACTGCAAAATTACAATTACAAATTACAAAAAATTGCAATTGTGTGTGTGTGTGTGTGTGTGTGTGTGTGTGTGTGTGTGTGTGTGTGTGTGTGTGTTTAAATAAAAAAAGTGTTATGTTATGTTATATTATTTTGTTATTGTAAAGTGTCATACAGTTTTTTCCAGGTTTGCTACGCTAGTTTGTAGGGCTGCACAATTTGTAAAATAAAATAAAATAACATAAAATAAATAAAATAAAATACAATTTCCCACAAAAAATACAGCATTTAAAAAAAAGAATTATTTTAGTTTACTTTATAATTGCAAAAAAATTACAATTTTAATATGAATTCTAATATATACTGTGTTTTGCTGTCTTAGTTTGTAGGGCTACACAATTTGTAAAATTAACATAACATAAAATAAAATAAAAATAATAAAATAATTTCTTTTGCAATATTCTAATTGTGTGTGTGTGTGTGTGTATGTGTATATATATATATATATATATATATATATATATATATATATATATATATATATATAATTTTTTTTTTTTTTTTTTTTTTTTTTTTTTTTAATTGTGATTTAATGTAAAATGCGCAATACAGTTCTTTTCAGGTTAGCTGTGCTAAGTTGGAAATTTGCCCAAAATTATTAAATAAAATAAAATACATGAATTATTACTAAATAAAAATGACTAAATTATTAAATAAAAGCAAAATAAGAATTATTACTTTTGTAACATTCCTTCCCAAAACTCTAGCATTTAAGAAAAATAATAAAATATTAATAATTTTAGTTTATCTTTATAATTGCTAAATTACAATTCTAATATTAATACTAATATATACTTTGATTTAGGGCTGTGTGGTTTGTGGAAAAATTCTACTTGTGTGTGTTTATGTATTTTTATTTGTTTTATTTTTTAGAAAAGTTGTGATTTTGATGTAAAATGTGATACATTTTTTCCAGGTTTGCTGTGCTTGTTTGGCAATTTGGCCAAAAATCTAAAATAAAATAAAATAAAAATTATTACTATAAAAAATCTAGTATTTAAGAAAAACAATAAAATAATCATTTTAGTTTACTTTATAATTGCAAAATTACAATACTAATATTAATGGCTGTCTTAATTTCTTAATTTTTAAACATTAAAGTTAAACCATCAGACTTTTATGTTAATGAAAAACCACAGAGAGGATAATTGCATTAAGCCATATCACAATTTCTTTTTTATTTTGATTAAGCATATAGCCCTATTGTAATTCCATTAGTTATATATCTTCACCAAACCAGGAATCATTGATAGCAATTTCAATGCATCCTTTTTGCATTCTCATAATGTTACTTCATATAGCAATCAGATAGTGTCTTCCTATATACGTACAGCATAATATTCTTGGTCGTAGAAAACTGAAACATGGGAATACATTACTTGTACTGCATTATGCATTGTG
Organism: Garra rufa; assembly: GCF_049309525.1. Classification (NCBI taxonomy): domain Eukaryota; kingdom Metazoa; phylum Chordata; class Actinopteri; order Cypriniformes; family Cyprinidae; genus Garra; species Garra rufa. Next base: position 32,544,356 of record NC_133382.1, on the reverse strand, counting down.
TTCTGACACACTTTTTTTTGGAAGCATTGAATTTATTGTAGCTGCCACTGATGATCAACAACAGAAAATAGTCTTTAGCCATGAAGAGTGGTGATGGTAAAACTTTTTCATTATGAGACTGAAATGGTGTGACTAACACTAAAAAAGGGTGAAAAAAAAGTATGAAATGACCCCTTGAAGTAACCTACCAGGCAGATTGTGAAGTTGGAATGAGAATATGTATGCTTGAGAACAATTCAAAGAAGAGTGAAAGTGACTATAGCGTGAAGGGGTTATGAAGAGGAGAATGAGTGTGTGAGCGTAGAGAGGTGTGCTATGAGTGAAGTGACTCATTTTTGGACAGTGAGCCCATATTATCATGCTGGAAGCAAGTCAGTGCTGCCCACTCACGGATCTCCCATGATGCCGGTGTGGTGGCCCACCAGCTCTTCTGAGGGAGTCACCGTCTGTGATGATAAACAGTGAAGGACAAAACAAATCTTATTTACATCTCTCTTTCTAGCTCTTTTCCAAAACCTAATGAGCTGCCTCGCTGCCTCCTGCCTACACAAGCAGCTGCTTTCTATGACAGCAGACTGGAATTGGACTTAAGTTGAGTGATTTTCAGCACTTTTCAGGAATTCATGCAAATAGCAGTTTGTATTTGTAGCTCTTGGGTGATTCGGCTCAGTGATTGATTTCAATATAGCCATCAGGTCAGGAATGGCACAAATTAAGTATAATTTTGGAACTTTTTGGACTGAACCTATTAAAAAGCATTGAATATATGAGTTGTATATGTGATGCTGCTTTAAAATAGTGTGAAAAGGTATGTTTTAAAGGGATAGTTCACCAAAAAAATAAAATTCTGTCATTAATTGCTCAACTTCGTGTCGTTCCAAACCCATAAGGCCTTTGTTCGTCTTTGGAAAACAAATTAAGGTATTTTTGATTAAATCCGAGAGCTTTCTGAGCCTGCATAGACAGCAGCACAGCTACCACATTTAAGGCCCAGAAAGGTAGTAAGGACAATGTTAAAATCATTGAGAGTGAGTAATTAATGACAGAATTTTATTTTTTGGGTGAACTATCCCTTTAAGTTACTACTTTTGGCAACAGATTTTGTGTTGAGAGGTTTTGGAACGGAGCTTCTATCTATAAATCCTTCAATTCCATTTTCTTACTAGTCCTCCAGAGCTGCTTATTGAACTCTGCCTTTCTAAAGAGAATGACCAGCCACAGAATCTATTATTCCTAGGCTTTCTACAGTTAAACTGCCTGCTGTTTTTTTTTTTTTTTTAGAAAAATCCTTCAGGTCCCACAAATTCTTGACTGTATAATTTTGAGATTCATCTTTTCACACTGAGGACAACTGAGGGACTCATATGCAACTATTACAGAAGATTCAAATGCTCACTGATGCTTCAGAAGGAAACACGATGCATTAAGAGCCGGGGGGTGTAAACTTTTGAACAGAACGAGGATGTGTACATTTTTCTTATTTTGTCTAAATATCATTTTTTTTTTAAAATAAGTTAAATCTACCCTGATCTTCAAATTCTAAAAGTTTACACCCCCCGGCTCTTAATGCATCGTGTTTCCTTTTGAAGCATCAGTGAGCGTTTGAACCTTCTGTAATAGTTGCATATGAGTTCCTCAGTTGTCCTCAGTGTGAAAAGATGAATCTCAAAATCATACAGTCATTGTTGGAAAGGGTTCAAATACACAAAAATGCTGAAAACCCAAAGAATTTGTGGGACCTGAAGGATATTTCTGAAGAACAGCAGACAGTTTGAAAAAGGTATGTTTTAAAAGGGATAGTTCACCAAAAAAATGAAAATTCTGTCATTAATTGCTCAACTTTGTGTTTTTCCAAACCCATAAAACCTTTGTTCATCTTTGGAAAACAAATTAAGATATTTTTGATTAAATCCAGAGCTTTCTGAGCCTGCATAGACATCAGCGCAACTATCACATTTAAGGCCCAGAAAGGTAGTAAGGACAAATTTAAAATCTATAAGGGTGAGTAATTAATGACAGAATTTTACTACTTTTGGCAACAGATTTTGTGTTGAGAGGTTTTGGAATGGAGCTTCTATCTATAAATCCTTCAATTTCATTTTCTTACTAGTCCTCCAGAGCTGCTTATTGAACTCTGCCTTTCTAAAGAGAATGACCAGCCACAGAATCTATTATTCCTAGGCTTTCTCCTTTATTGCATCTGCTTGACGAGTTCATATTTAACTCCTGTCTTTAAAATCTGTCCCTCATTCTCACACCTTATCATCTCTGATCTCCACCCGGGATGAGCAGTGGAGAGTCTAAACCTACACAAGACAATTTCATCTAATACGAATTTCCTCCTCTCTCAGAGAGTTAAAGGAGTAGTTCAGCTAAAAATATAAAGAGAGTTATTATTCACTCACCATCATGTCATTCAAAACTCTTATGAATTTCATTAAGTTACACAATAGCTATCTGTGAGGAATGGACTAAAATGTAATGTATTTAATAATCAAATAGTCTTCCAAACGAATCATAGATTTTAATTTTAATGAAAATTTAGACTCGTTCATTGAAGGGATCATCGGGTGCAAAACTCACTTTTACATGTTGTTTGAACATTGATGTGTGTTGGCAGTTTGTGTACACAACCACCCTACAATTATAAAATCCACTCAGTGTTTTTTTTTTTTATCTTTAAAAGTAATATCCCCTTTTTAAAATTAGGTCATTCTCAGCTTATTGTCAGTGTGACGACACACAGACAGAGGCCGCTCCCACAATAGTTGATTGACATATGCTCCTTACCTTAGACCCGCCCTCACCGAGGGCAGTCCGACTCCAATCGCCATTGTGTCGACTCAGGTGCAGGGGAAGACAAAAATGTCTCAGATTGAGTGATTGAGGTGTTCTGTTGTTGGATGTATGTAATAATGAACATAGCAGTCATCATTTACTCCCGACATCTGAGCCGCTGAAGACGCAAAGGATAACGTTGCTTTCGTTTTTAAAAAGGAAATCGTCGATCCCGATCTACATATGCGTCTATGGCCCTGTTTACACTGTCAGTTAAATGCGACCCAATTCCGATTTTTTGCTCATATGTGACACAGATCGGAACGGATCTATGACAGTGTAAACAGGTAAAAAACGCATGCATTCGGATATTTCGAGATCGGTTTCAAGCCTCATTCATATGTGTATATAAATCGGATATGTGCCAATGCGACTGTCATGTAAACAGGCAGATCGGATCTTCTGAGGCATTGCGTTCTGTACGTCTTTAAAATTGCTACAATTTGGTACTTCTCCGCGATTTAATGACGTCTTATGTTACCCCTTATGAGTGTAGCCTAAATATGCACAGGATATTTTTAGGTACAGGCGAAATGGTGAAAAAAGTGAAAAATGTTTTCACAAAAATGAGTTTAATAAGCCCCCGTTTAGTGATCCCAAATGCTCCAAATAGTGATTAGACTTCTAAAAGTTCATTTGTCTGTATATTTACTGAGAGGATTACCTTTTCTTTGCTCGCTTGTCGCGCTGACCATTATCCAAAGTGTGCGCATAACACGCTTCCGACGGCGCACAAACCCAATAAATACACAAATACACAGAATTACAGTATTTCAGATTTCACGCAAACATGTTCTGTTCTGTCTTAAATGAACGCTTGGGAAACTGTTTGGGAAAAACATCCATGTAATGTGTAAAATTATGTGTAACATTATATTCAGTGGTGCCTGGAGAAGTGGGTATGTCCCCACTTAAAAGTTTACATGGGTTCACTGGTTTAAGAAATTTCTGATCATAAAAACCCGCTTCTTTTTATTTGCAAAGTAATGTTTTCTTATTATGTATTGATTCAAATGACTGGGGTGCGGGAGATGGAGCGAGCGCAGGCGCGTCAGGTGCAATCATCAAATATATTGCAAAGCAAGCCGGCGCCACGGTCCTGACTGCATCATCACTGTCTTTATTGGGTGTTTTTAGCGAATATTTACTGGATGTGGTGAACTGTCATGATTTTGACTAATGCAGGACACTACTGAATGATGCGCATCAGAGGGGATTTAGAAGTGGGTACTACACGCAAAGCCGCCTGATAAAGAAGTGGGTATACGCCATATACCTGCGTATACTCTCCACTACACCACTTGATTCGTGCATTACAGTATATCTGTACAGTAGTCGGTCTAATTAATGTTAATCTAACCATAAAAGAAAAGAGAGAATCAGCCGCTGCACTTCTTTAAACTGCTTTTGCAATTTATTTCTAATAAACACATTTAAGTATTTGTTTTTCACACATGTTCTGTTCTTATTTATAATAGCTAAGATAAAATAAAAAATAGCTGTATTGTGATTATTAATATAGTAATTATTAATAAGAAAAGAACTGGAGGTAAACTTTCATCTTTCTCATCCTCAACTTTGCTGTATCTGTCAACTTCAAACAGGTGTAGCGTAGTCCAAATCATGCATCATATTTTTTTAAAATGTGTTAATTGTGATTCGTTTGATCAGCACTGTTCATTATTCTCAGGAGATAGCACGTGTGAAGGAGATACACGACAACAACGCATGCGCAATGTTTAAGATGGTATGGCAAGTGTAAACGCATGTATCGGATATGGGTCACAATTGAAAGAACGTGTAAACGGACAACCAAAAAAATCGGATATAGGCATTAAATCAGAAGTGGGCATCAAGAGCTGCAGTGTAAACGAGGCCTATGTTCATGTAAATTGTCCCTGATGCAGCTTTACCCACAGCAGAAGTGAGTATTAGGGTTTTTTATGCATCTTTGCAAACGACCTTTCTTAATAATGTGCTTGTTGGCAAGTTTCGCCGCTAAAGTAAACATAACAGCTCATAATCCCACAGCAGAGAGGGGCGGGGCAGGGCGAGCAGAGCTCATTTGCATTTAAGGGGACCATGCAATAAAATGAGTTGATTTTTTGCAAAGCTGATTTTGACAAGGTAAAAGGGTTTTTTAACCAAAGTATATTATAGACTTTTTATTAAGACCCTAAAGAATCATATGAACTTGTGGAAAATGGGCATCCGATGACCCCTTTAAGAAATCAGACTTCTGTTTTGGTTTAAATGCAAAGCTACTGTATCTTACTATACCCCTGCTATATGGTTATTTTAATATGTGAGCTAGTTGGGTTCTGGAGCTGCGGCTGCCAAAGCAGTGAGTAATGACATCATAAACACAGAGTCAGCCTCTAGGCTTTCTTTTGCTGTCTGACGCTTTGCTCTGCTCTGCTCCAAACATGGATTTATTGGAATAGCCAATCAGCATCCCAAGCACGGCCATGACTAGTTTTACAGTATGTTTGAAATGAGAAAGAATACCTTCCCTCACATGTATATACAGTGTGTATATATATATATATAAATGTAGCTAAACATTGACCCAAACTATTCAGAAGAACTTCTTTATTAGACGTGGGAGATGTTTTAAGCATCAGCCTGTCACAGATATATTGCTCCTAACGGCAGTGCTGTCACATCAGACTCCCAGGGAAGATCAGGTGGATTTATTGGCATAGTATCACAAGTGTTGTAACTTCTTAAATCAAAATCTCAGTTCTCTACAGATGGGCATAACAGGTTAATGTTCATTTAACCTGCCCGCCCATGTTGGTCCGTATGTGTGCATCTGGTGCGTCTCTGTCATTATAGAACGGTAACAGACTTTTGTGGCTTTACTCTTGATTTTGCTCTTTTGTACTTTTGTTTAAAACCCCAGAGAGTTTTCTTCTTTCTTTTATTAAATGTCATCACACAAACTGTAATGACTCATAATAGGAACATTTGATTAAATGTCACTTTGGTCAAAAGTGAGATTGAAGACATTTATAAGACATTAAAGACATTTACAGTTGAAGTTAAACGTTTACATACACCTTACAGAATCTGCAAAATGTTAATTACTTTACCAAAATAAGAGGGATATTTTTTATTTAGTTCTGACCTGAATAGGATACTTACATATAGTCCACAAGAGAAAATAATAATTGAATTTATAAAAATGACCCTGTTCAAAAGTTTACAGTACATACGCTTGATGCTTAATACTGTTTTGTTACCTAAATAATTCACAGCTGTTTTTTTTTTTTTGTTAAGTGATAGTTGTTCATGAGTCCCTTGTTTGTCCTGAACAGTTAAACTGCCTGCTGTTCTTCAGAAAAGTCCTTCAGGTCCCACAGAATCTTTGGTTTTTCAACATTTTTGTGTATTTGAACCCTTTCCAACAATGACTGTATGATTTTGAGATCCATCTTTTCACACTGAGGACAACTGAGGGACTCATATGCAACTATTACAGAAGGTTCAAACACTCACTGATGCTTCAAAAGGAAAAACTATGCATTAAGAACCTGGGGGTGTAAACTTTTGAATGGAATGATTTTTCTTATTTTGACTAAATATATATTTTTTTATTTAGTACTGCCCTTCATAAGCTACAGAAGATACTTACATGTTCCCTAGAAGACAGAATAAGTTCAATTTACCCTAAACTTAACTCAAAAAGTTTTCACCCCCAGCTGTTAATGCATAGTTTTTCCTTTTGAAGCATCAGTGAGCGTTTGAACCTTCTGTAATAGTTGCATATGATCTCTCAGTTGTCCTCAGTGTGAAAAGATGGATCTCAATGTCATACAGTCATTGTTGGAAAGGGTTCAAATACACAACAATGCTGAAAAACCAAAGAATTTATGGGATCTGAAAGAGATTTCTGAAGAACAGCAGGCAGTTTAACTGTTCAGGACTAGGGGTCTCCTATCAAGGGACTCTTAACAAGGGGACAACTATCACTAAACAGAACACACTGAATGGTCCACACAGCTGTGGATCATTCAGGTAACTACACAGTATTAAGAATCAAGTGTATGTAAACTTTTGAACAGGGTCACTTTTATTTTCCCAACAAAGGAATAAATTGCGAAATGTATTAAAACAGAAACAGATCTTTTAAATTGTAATAATATTTCATATGTCTTTCTGTGATGTTATATATAGATTATTTTCTTCCCTTGGCATACTCAGCATGACTCTATTTGTTCAGAAATGTTTATTCTTCTGTAATTTCCTTTCATATATTGTGTCCATGGAAATGGTTTATGCTCTGAATCGTTTGCCATGACATGGAGAGCATTAGCATAAATCAGCTGTCATATTTGAGAGGGCTATTCAACAGGTTTCTTATTTAATCGTGCAGCTGCTGTGTTTGCTCTGACTTTTAATTCTGTGCTGAAAACAGAACGGCCCACCAGGCCCTTATGATGCAAATGTCCGCACTGACCTCAGCCATCACTGGACGACACACATACCGAAAGCTTAGATGTTGTGGATGATTAGGTTTGTTTTCAGTTGATTGTTTCGCAAAATGGTGTTTATTTGGTTAAGTTAAGAGTGAGAGATTTGATGTTCCTGTCTTCTATATGCTTCATACCTGAAGAACTTATTATGAAGTTAAAAATAAGCTTTTACACTCAGTTATAATATTGGAATGAACCCAAATAAATGAAAATTACCCCATTTATATGACTTGTATAAGTGTATATGACTTTCTTCTTTTAGACGAATACAGTCGATGTTAGATTAAAAAATATCCTGGCTCTTCTAAGCTTTATAATGGCAGTGAATGGGTGTTGAGATTTTGAAGTCCAATAAAATGCGTCCATTCAGCATAAAAAGTTCTCCACATGGCTCCAAGGGGTTAATAAAGACTTTCTGAAGTGAATCAATACATTTGTGCAAGAAAAATATCCATATTAAAAACTTTATAAACCGTAAACCTCTAGATTCTGCTAACTGTCATATGCAAATTTAGTAGAGAGTGGCATTCCAGCAGATGGAGCAGGACAAAGGCGTAGCGTAAGCTCCGGTGAGAATATGCTTGTCTTATGAGAACCACATTTTGTTTTGCCTTATATCAAAATGTTATGACATTTTCCTCTACAAATCCTTGTTTTATACTCCTCTGTGCTTCTGCGTTCACCACCACATTCACCCACGCCCTATACCATCCGCTGGAACGCCACTTTCTCGCGAACACACATACGACAGAGATTACTTTTTTTAAATTTTAAACATGCATATTTTTCTTGCACAAATGCATTAATTCATTGACACTTTAGAAGGCATTTATTAACCCCCTGGAGCCATTCGGAGCACTTTTTATGATGAATGGATGCACTTTATTGGACTTTAAAATCTCAACACCCATTCACTGCCATTATAAAGCTTAGAAGAGCCAGGACATTTTTTAATATAACTCCAACTGTATTCATCTGAAAGAAGAAAGTCATATACACCCAGGATGGCAAACAAATGTATGTTTAATTGTAGCCAGATGACTATGCAAAAGAGAAGTGGTTTGGGTAGTTGGATTAATAGATGGATTTGTTTAGCATTTCTCATTTGCTATTAATAAATTGTAATATTTAATATACTGTATATCTACATGAAATCATCCTTCAGTCACTCATCTCTAAATATATGCACATACAGAGATTAACATAATGTCTTTCTTCATAAACACCACGTATTATCTTTTCACTGCAGTTTATCATTATCTTTGCCTTGCCCTCTACTGCACCACCTCACCTGTTCCCTCTTTCTGTCAGTTTTGGAACAGGTGTGCAGGGGTAATGAGTGTCTTTTGCATAGCACAGTGTGTTCTGGGAAATACAAGTGAGAGAAGGAATGAGGGAATCAGAGAGACGTGCAGAGGGAGAGAGAGTGAGTGGTGAGATGGAATGATAACTGTTTATTTTGGTCAGTCTCCACCTGGTCTTCAAATGCCTTGAACTCAAACCACTTGGCGACAACACTGCTAATTCATTCTTAAAATATGTTTCAATCCTTTTAGCCCTGTAATCTGTTCTTGATGGTGGTTAGTTAGGTGCAGAAATGTTTACGAAATGTTTCAAACTTTAACTTTACTGTATTTTAGCATTTTGAGTGTGGGTAACATCCTGCTGTTGCAAAAATAGTGAGCTGCCAATGTAGGCAGTGTTATAGGCACGTTTTTGTAGCATCTCATTGTGACATTAAAGTAGTTCACTTCCAGAACAAAAATTTACAGATAATGTAGGCTACTCACCCCCTTGTCATCAAAGATGTTCATGTCTTTTTTTTTTCAGTCATAAAGAATTTTTTTTTTTTTTGAGGAAAACAATATCAGGATTTTTCTCCATATACTGTACTTTAATGGTGCCCCCGAGTTTGAACTTCCAAAAGGCAGTTTAAATGCAGCTTCAAAGGGCTCTAAGCGATCCCAGCCGAGGAAGAAGGGTCTTATCTAGAGAAACAATTCGTCTGTGCAATTCGGTTCAATACAGTTAGGGTATGCAAAGTGAACATGCAAAGAAGATCAAACACCCTTTACAAAAAAAAAAAAAAAAAAAAAGGTAAAACAGCGATGTAGGGCGATTTTGAAGTTGAGGGAGAAAATGAGATGGGAGTTTTTCGACATACCCTAATTGTCACGAGCACTTGAGGTTAAAAAAAAATGTAAATTGCATTTATTTATTTTTTTTTAATAACTGATCGTTTTGCTAGATAAAACCCTTCTTCCCCGGCTGGGATTGTCTAGAGCCCTTTGAAACTGCATTTTGGAAGTTCAAATATATGGAGAAAAATCCTGAAATGTTTTCCTCAAAAGACTTTTTTTTTTATGACTGAGGAAAGAAAGTCATGACCATCTTGGATGACAAGGGGGTGAGTAAATTATCTGTAAATTTTTGTTTTGAAAGTGAACTAATCCTTTAAAATTATAAATAAAAATGGTTACATCTAATTAAAATAGCCTGTATTACTCTATTTGTGTCTTTTCTTGTGCTTTTTAAAAGGAATATTCCACTTTTTTGGGAAATAGGCTCATTCTCCAACTCCCCCCGAGTTAATAAGTTGAGTTTTACCGTTTTGAAATCCATTCAGCCGTTCTCCTGTTCTGGCCATATCACTTTTAGCATAGCTTAGCATAGTTCATTTAAAAAATGACCAACAATTTTATGACCAAAAAAATCCTATTTAAAACTTGACTCTTCTGTAGTATATCGTGTACTAATACCGGCGGAAAATGTAAAGCTGCGATTTTCTAGGCCGATAAGATTAGGAACTACACTTCCATTCTGGCGTAATAGTCAAGGAAGTTTGCTGCTGTAATATGGATGCAGCAGGCGGAGTAATATCACGCAGCGCCTGAAATTAGTTCCCAGCTAGGTTGGGACTACGCCTGCTTCGGTCATGTTACGGCAGCAAACTTCCTTGACTATTACGCTGGAATGGGAGTGTAGTTCCTAATCTTATCGGCCTAGAAAATCACAGCTTTACATTTTCCGCCAGTATTAGTACACGATATAACTACAGAAGAGTCAAGTTTTAAATAGGACAAATATCGAAACTTGTTGGTCATTTTTGAACGAAATGCTATTGGTCTAATAGGATTCAATGATCTATGCTAAGCTATGCTAAAAGTGATATCGCCAGAACAGGAGAACGGCTGAATAGATTTCAAAACGGTAAAACTCAACTTATTAACTCGGGGGGAGTTGGAGAATGAGCCTATTTCCAAAAAAAGTGGAGTGTTCCTTTAAAGTAAAACACATCATTAGCTTAGCAACATGCTAACGTCCAACTTTAAAAAAAAATAGCACTGTGTGAATGAGTTTTTAAACCCGCTATTGTATCATTCACACAAATTCTCTTGCAGGGTAGGCACACAGAGGTTTGTGAATATGTCTGACTCCTACACACTGGACGGAATGACCTTTTTTGTACAACCACAGCTTTAGTAACACTTCCTGTGTAGTAGCACCTGCAGTGAAGGGCAGACCTGATTTTTCTGAGTATGGCATCTTGATGCTTCGAGCTACGGCTATGTGAACTGACCTCAAAAGTGTTGAATGCTGTGCGGCTTTAATAAGATACTCCGACGGCTGTCTCATTTGGCATTTAAATACAGCCTTTAAAAGATAAAAGCTTAAGTTGTTTGATCGACCCTGGTGCTTAGTAATTTAAAGGCAGCCGTCTGAGAAAGGATGCAGCCTAATGGATGCTGCGTCGTTACTCATGTTAGAAAGAAATGTCTCGTAAATATGTTATGTAATGCTGTTATATATGTAGCTATGTAATGTGTGTACTATACACACACACGTAACATTAAAAAATCTTACCGTGCCCAAACTTTTCTAATGAAAATAGTTCCAAATAAATCCACAGCAGAATCATTTCCTGTTTCCGAATAGTGATGTTTTGATTCTGAACAAATGAATCGGTTCCGAGAATGATTCAGTGACTCACTCATAAAGCCAAGAACACTTGTTTTGTTCCTGAATGAGTCGTGAGTAAATCGCTTAAATGAAGGATTCTTTAACTCATTTGTAAAAGACAATCATTTGTCGCCACCTATTGGGAAAACGTAACCAACAGAAAGAATCACTAAAAAATAATAAATATTAATAATATTAATAAACAGACAGACTTCTCTGATATAGAACAATTAAAAAATATATTTATTTAGGAAAAAAACATTTTTAAAATTGTATGATAAACACAGTAACTAGGAGAATACTTTCATGTCATATCTATTACTATTTTCTAGTTACTATAAAGCTGTGATCAGTTCATTTTTATAACTGTGGTTAACATTCAATGGCTATTCTTGACAGTAATAATTTCAATCCTGCTTTGGTTGGTAATATTAGCCTATTCTATTTCAATTTTGCAGATACTGTCCATAAATACACTACTAGTCAAAAGTTTTTGAACAGTAAGTTTTTCGTTTTTTAAAGAAGCCTCTTCTGCTCACCAAGCCTGCGTTTATTTGATGCAACGTAAAGCAAAAACAATACATTTTGAAATATTTTTAACATATAAAATAGCTGTTTTCTATTAATATGTTTTAAAATGTAATTTATTTCTGTGATTTCAAAGCTGAATTTTTAGCATCATTACTACAGACACATGATCCTTCAGAAATGATTCTAATATTCTGATTTGCTGCTCAAAAAACATTTATTATTATGATGTTAAAAACAGTTGAGTAGAAGTTTTCAGTTTTCTTTGATGAATAGAAAGTTCAGAAGAACCGCATTTTTCTAATATAGAAATTAGAACTTTTTTTTTCTAATATAGAAATTAGAACCAAGCCAGAGTGATTTTATTGTAAAGGTTATAGGGTGGAAATGATATTTAAATATATTCAGACTTTCTCACTAAGGATTGTGATTAAGTCTCACATCTTCTTTGCGTTAAACAGAAGACTCTGTGTGCTAGAACTGGCTCCTGCTGCACACACACAATCAGAATACAGAATCAGCATAGTGAATCGGAGGAGTCTTTTTCTGTATTTTAGCTGTGTCTGCTGGGTAAAGCAGCATCAAGTAAAGGCACCGCATCTCCCCAAGGAGTCTCATCTGATTTCATTTCTCTCGTCTGGTCTCCTGCTCAGAAGATGTGTTTGCTGCAGTTTCAGAGAGTAGGGGTTCTACATCAGAGTTCAGATAACACATACTTGCTCCTCAAAGGCAACATTTATTTTGCTCATGTACGCAGATCAAACAACAAACATAGTCTTGTCAGTGCACCTGTTGTACTAAACTCTCCCATCTCTTTTCAGAGTTGCCTCTGTAGTCATTTTTGCACAGGTTTTCTTGATAAAACTTTCTCGTATCACATGATGCAACTTTTAAGAAACAACAAGGTGACACATAAGATGACTTCTTCCATGTTTAAGTGCTATAATCAGGTCCCCAGTGCATGTACCAATAAGACATGAAAGAGAACTTAGTTTAGTACTCACATGCCATGTGACAGCCGCTTTCTGTGTGTGTGCCTCGGATGTGTGCGCTCAGAAAACCGTATATCAGAAGTTTAAACGAATATGGTTTAAAACGCATGATTTCAGCACGATAGACATGATAATTAATACCAAACAGATGTTTTTTAGCAGAGTATCTGAGGTACAAGCTGTAAAGGCACAGCTCTATTCTGGAAAAGGGGGTGGGGAGCAGCAGCTCATTTGCATTTAAAGAGCCATGCACAAAAACAGCGTGTTTCAGCTTGCACTGAAAATGGACATTTTCAAAATTATATAATAAATGATCTGTGGGGGGTTGAGCTAAAACTTCACAGGCGCATTCTAGGGACACCTAAGACTTATATTACATAATAGATAAAAGATCTCCTTTAAGAAGCCATGATTTCCCCAAAAATTATGAACACTATTGCACAATCATCACATTGGTCTGTTGGTCTGACTAAGCATTTCAAAACAGGCCACACTTGACTTAACCAATGGTGTGAGTTTTGGGCGGGGCTAACTGTTTGATTGACCAATGGCAGGCATGGAGAGTGCTGTTTTCGAAAACGTGTTTTATTATTAGCTGATTTGCTTGTAAAATGTAATGTATAAAAGATTTGAACATTAAAATATAAATAAAAATACTAACGCAATTTTTAAACCCACTAAAAATAGACCTCAGCAAACAATAGCCTTTAAAATGATTAAAATGCATATATAATAGCAATAAGGCAATAATACATGGTTCAAACAAATAATCATATGGTTTTATTAAACAAAACAATAGAACTAATGTACATTATATACTATATCAAATACCCGCAGAGGGCGCCAACAGCCTGACGATTGTTTTTACACTTTACACCGCAATCTAGTCCTTGTTTAATATTGACTAAACAACATTTAATTCAAATGTCCACGTAATCTTTAATATTTGACCATTTCTTAATGGCAGAAATGCTTCAGACATGAAGCATTTCCCAAATTGTGTTCCCAAATCAATGTTTGACCCAAACTCATAACAATATGCAGAAATGGAGTTTGAGATGCTCCACACATGTAAATAATAACTGAGCAGCATTTAATGTGAACAGAACCGTTCTGAGAAGCACGTACATAAAGTTAACCCACACGCATGTAAATAATTAAAACACATATATTAAACCTGCTTTGCATATATTTATTTATTTAATTGTTTGTGAATTAACATTAGTATTATGCATTATTATGATTTAAATGGGTTTAATATATTGTGCATGACATACAACCTGGACATGTTTTCATGCATTTTACACGTCTCCTGTAATGACATTCAGTAGCTGCCTTTTGTCATTTTGGTGAGGCATGAAGGAGGAGAGACCGGGAAAGAACACGAGGTGACAGAAAATTACAGAGAAAAAAAAGAGTGTACCGAATTTGCTGGAAATGTGAGGCCTTTGAAAAATTACATGGCATGAGCACTTAAATTACCTCAGGGTCAGTTATTGTGTTATTTTTTTTTGGTAATGTTTTCTTGCCCTGTTTTCCTGTGCATGCAGTGCATAAAGGGAGGGGTGAACATTACAGTTTCTATTCTGGATTAGTTTGCGAATGAACAGCTCTTATTTTTTCCCCTCCGACTCTCTTTTCTACCAAAATAGCTTTAATACAAGATAATGGAGCCTTGATAGAGATTGTTATAACGTCATTAGCCATTATAAAAATCCTGGATTCAATAATATGTTCATTATTTTCTAATCCAGCACCAGATTCACTGTGTAATTAAAGTTTTTTCATATTCCAGTAGTTAAATTGTGGTCAGCATTTGCAATTTAGGCCTTGTATATAGCTATACTGCTCTTTGGGCTAAGAAGCAGATTAAACATACATTTGCTCATAAACTGATGTTAAGTTTAATTACAGCGCCTTCTGGTGGAATAAATATGCTACTACTTATGCATTGTGTTGTATTTTGTAAAAAGAATTAAGGCTACATTATGCATTAAATCTGAAATTCATTGTTCAGTAAATGCTAAAATTTTAGCTATTTTTTTATTTACACACAGTGGATTCTGCAATCTTTGCTTCTGAAGAAGAGAACATTATGCAATGCAGAGATATAATGTACAATAGTCTCATATTGATGCACATGAACCTCCATAATAGTAACAGTCAACAAACATTACGCACTAAAAACATGACTAACAACAACGAAAGCATAAAGTCAACAAACAGCAATCGTATAACAGTAAACACATAATTTATTCATGCTGCATTGCATGCTGGGAGCTTGCAAAGCCTTAGCAAATCAGAAAAAAATTGTTCAATATGAAACTGTTTGTTCAGACAGCCCTCTTAAGCTGGTTAGGATATAATTTAGGTGAATGTTTTCTCTAGAAAACAGCTTTAAAATCTTATTTGCGACTCTAAAAGCTTTGCATGGTAGATAATATGCAATGATTTTGCCTTTTACACTACCATTTGAGGTTTTCCAATTTTGTGCAGTTTAGATTTTTGGTTCATTTGCGGTCAAACAGAGTGTGATGGACTTTTGTGCCCAATGATCATGTGACCTTGTGTCATCTCAATCAGTTTTTCGCACAGTGTGTGTGTGTGTGTGTGTGTGTGTTGTATCGGCTCAATGGGAGTAGAAGATGTGATTTGTTTTTGACAACTTGCTCTTGTAGTCTCTCCAGCAGTGCATATGAAGGTGACAATACAGTCGCTGCGGGGAAAACAAGCTGCATTAACATTCAGAGACACTTTATTTCTGTGGAAAGGTAGGTGAGAGGATGCTAAGGGCCAGATCTTGTGAAACTGTTAGCGTTAGATTACATTGCTGGTGAGTGGCGTTTCAATGATCAATAATTATTATACTTTATTATATTATCAGGGCTCGAAATTAACTTTTTTTATTGGTAGCACCGGTGCTCCCAACTTCAAAAAGTTAGGAGCATCCCAAAAAATTTAGGAGCACCCAATTTCTTTTTGGTTATGCGCCGATCTTGATTCTTAATGGCCGATTCTGATTAGCACACGTACATCTCGGAGATGTCTATTTGATGTCTGTATTTACATCTGCAAGATGTAGTTTGCGCATCTGCAATACGTCTATTGGACGTTTCCTATCAGATGTCAAATAGACGTCTTTAAGATGTTTGGGATTCCGCATATGTGTAAAACTGACATCTTACAGATGCCTGCCAGACGTTCATACACCGCAGATGCTTTGCAGATCAAGAGATCTTTAACAGACATCTTGCAGACGTGCGTGTGCTATCTGAGCTGTGTTGTACAGTATATTGACACGGAGGCACCAGAATTATATCTGACAGAATGTGCGCTGTAGCACAAAATATACTATATTTCGTCAAAAGCAGATTGTGGAGACCTTTTAATTGTCCACAATAACAAAAATAGTCATATTACACACCCCTAATTGCAATGCAGTTTGTGCAACGCTGGAACAGGGTTTGGTTGAGAACACGTCCGGTTCCAAGTTAAGCGGAGCGCAGTGTCAGTGACAGGGAATGATTGACGGCTCAGGGATCGCAAAATGTCAAAATCTCTGGCAGCCCTTTGGGCAGGTACTCTTTTGGTAGCCTGAAAATTAATTTAACTAGCCCAAATAAAAAAAAATACAATTTTTTTTAAATATAGAAAATCAGATAGGAGTCTAAATGTCAATCAAAAATGTTTTCAATACACAAATATAAACAAATACCAAGGAAGGAATTTTATTTCACCATTTAGTGTAGCTGCAGAATTTTTTAATATCAATTTAAGGCAATTTATGACCCTTTTTTTAAGAGCTACACAAGTTAAATGAACAGTATGAGTGGGGTTGGACAATGTACGGTAGAATATTAAGCCATAAAATTACATGATTTATGATTCAGATACAGGCACAAAATATCTAATACAAGGGCATTTCAACCTTTATACCATTAAAAGGGATAAATCAAGTATATAATTTCTTATATTTATATAAGATATATAACATTAGTATTACTTAATTGTTTAGATTTTTAAAAGGCACATTAACTTCTTTCACATTTACACATGGATCGATAATTCCAATAATTTGACCATAAACAGCTGAAAAAATGTATTGGAAATAAAAATATTCTGTCACTAGGGGGCGCTTTAGGAGCGCTGAAATATTACGGTTTCCCTAGTAACGGCTGTTCACAAATCAGCATTAACGCTGTTTATCAGACATGAAATGAAAATGCCAAGGACACGTTTCTGAGGACAGTCGGTTCCCTTCAGAGACATTCATATAAAGACATCTGTGCCGCGTTTTGACTTTGAAACGTGCAGTGCACATATTTATACAATGACATCATTGCCTTTTTGAAGATTAATCCAACCCAAACGCGATCGTCTTTCCGTCTCTTAAACTTATAATCAAGACTTTTCTTATACTATTTTACATATTTACAACTTTTTATGGCCTTACATTTGATACAAAGAAATTGAGGAGTTTTAAGGACCTGCAGAAGTCCTCTACTTTACCCGTCTCTGCCCGTCTGACAGTCCGGTGAAACATTCTGGTAGCCCGACTGGAAACACAATAGCCCCGGGACGTCGGGCTAGCGATTTTGCGAGCCCTTCCTGCATAATATCTGCATTTAAGGTAATAATGTGAAGATGAAGTTTAAATAGTTATGTAATGTTGGAGAAACCGTCACTGTATCAGCTCACAGCAGTCTGTGCAGTTACGTTAGTTCGGCTAGCGACAGTTTGGAAACCGAGTCGCACCACACTCATTTCTCTCACTCGCACAAATGCTTCCAAATATAATGAGAGGTCGCACAGATTAATTTTTGGTCGCATATGCGACCAAAATGGTCGCAATTTCGAGCCCTGATTATTATAATTTATTAATCATAAACAGATCCCCAGATGTAATTAGAAAAGCTTGTGCTGTCACAAGTGTAATGGCAATGTGAGAGTTAGGCATGAAAAGAGAGACCAAACCATAATTCCACTGTTTACAAAATGTTAAGAAATGCTTCAAATCTTGAAATAATCTTCTTCTCACTTCCTAGTGAGTGTCATGGAAACAGAGTTAAAATTAACTCTGTAAACATATTGTTTGACTTCTGTTCAGTATGCTTGTGGATATTTTTCTTCCATTGTAATATTGTTTTATTCAAAGGATTTTATGGTCTTTGTATTTCTTTCTGTATGTGTGTTTGTTCATGATCATGGTATTGTTATGAATCTACCCACACATCTAAATTATTTTGCATAGAATTACAAACTTAGTAAGCACTCGTTGCCATGACAACTGAAAGTTAACAAGAAGTATGCGAGCGTCTCAGTATAGTCCTGGAATTCTTGCATATTTTTTTTTTATATTACTCAAGTATCTAATTGTCTCCAAGATGGCATTTATTTAAATATTCTGAAATATTATTGCAATTTAAAATCACTGTTTTCTATTATAATATATTTTCAAATGTAATTTATTTCTGTGATGCAAAGCTGAATTTTCAGCATCATTACTCCAGACTTCAGTGTCACATGATCCTTCAGAAATACTTCTAATTTGCTGATTTAGTGATGTGCTGCTTAATATTTTTGTAAAAATTGTGATCCATTTTATCAGTACCCATTGATAAATAGAAAGTTCAAAACAGACCTCAAAATGGGGTCTTATATTTAGTATATATTTAGTTAAGGGGGTAGTTCACCAAAAAAATGAAAATTCTGTCATTAATTACTCACCCTCATGCTGTTCCAAACCTGTAAGACCTTCGTTTATATTCAGAATATTGTTCATCTACTCTACAATTGATTTGTTTGAATTGTTGAATACATTTATTTTTTTTCACTCAAAGACTATTCTTGTAGCCTCATAAAATTACAGTTGAACCACTGATGTCACATGAACTATTTTGTCGATGTTCCTGGTACATTTCTGGACCTTGAACGTGGAAGGACCCTTGCTGTCTGTGGAGGGTCAGAAAATGCTTGGATTTCATTAAAAGTACCTTAATTTGTGATCCAAAGATGAACGAAGGTCTTATGGGTTTAGAACAACATGAGGGTAATTAATGACAGAATTTTCATTTTTTGGCTAACTATCCCTTTAATTTATTTAAGTCTATTTGACTCTAGTGTATATCAAATACTTTATATTTGAACAGTGAAGAATGGTCATGTCAAAGTGACCCAGACTTGGTGCATTTAATCATCAGTAGGCTGACATGTAAGTAATAACCCGCTGAATTATGTGTCTGGGTGAAGCAAAAGCAAGCACAAGAGAGTGTCATTTTGGCAGTCTGGTACTTTCGAGAACAGCAAGGTTTTTCCTCAAGTGCTAGCTTGTGAATATGTCTTGATTTGTCATAGAAAGTGTCAGGTACATATTTCAAAAACTCAGAAACACCAAAAGCATACAGGAGGTTTTGATCACGTTGGTCCTGTCTGCAATATCTGCCTCAGTTCTTGAGGGGGAAAATAAGATGAGCTTGTCTTGTAGCACCACAGGGTAGGAAATTACTGAGGGCTTGTGGCAAAAGTGCACCATAATTTCAAGACCACGCAATTAAACAACGTATTACGGCTGTCGAGATTAAAATAATATGCGAAACAGAATGAAACGCGTCAATTCGCGGAATTACAGTACATTGATTCGCTCACACTGCATCACTGTTTTGTGGAGCGATGAGCCTTATAACCAATCAAACGCGTTTCTGTTGTATTTAGAAGTTCTTTGGCCAATCAGAGGCGATTAGCTTAGTCAACGCTAAAAACGTGCTGAAGCGCTTAGATTGCGAACAGTCGTGAATTCCCTCATCATAAACAACACAGTGCAGATACGATGTAAATAAAATATTATTTATGTAGCTTCAATGATTATAACGGAAGTTTTTGCATAATTGGTGGTAGACTTGGCTAAGGTCATAAGGTCAATAATCTATAAAGAGCAATAAACTATACAATAATGATTTCTGTATTAATATTGCAGCCCTATGAGCTCCTGTTTTTTTACATGTATAATTTAGATAGGCTACAACTTTAAACAGTCTTTTGTTATTGACAACAATTTTAAATATTGAAGTAAGTAATTGGTTAATGTAAGTATTTGACATTAAAAACAGCATATTTTGCTTTAACATACAAACTTTCGTTTCTTTAGTACTTACTAAGTCAGCAAATCAGTGCTTTCGAAACATGGAAATAATGTCTCGCTGACAAAGAGTGGGACTGCAACATCAGTGTTTATCCCACGAAAACACAACTTATTTCATTACCAAGTTTTATTAGCTCATTATCTTTGAGGAAGATTCCTTGTTTGATTTACAGTTTTAGTCTGCTTTGTGTCATTTCTCAGCCCACTTGGCAATAACTCATCACTTAGCATTTATTTTACTGGTAAACACCAGGCTGTGCTCAATAGAGAGCAGCTGGCGTTTGCCATCCACACCCTTTTCTCTGAAGTAACACATATAAACAAAGCGTCATTAGAATGATGTATTCCGTGTGCTTCTAATACTATACACACAAGCCATAGTTGCATCAGATTTATGAATTTCAGATACCGAAAGAGCTAAATCAGTTTCACAACTCAAGGTTGATGTAGTGTACTGTGTCTAATGCTCAACTTAAATTCACACCTATTAAAAACTTTGATGTATTTTTGTTGGCTTTTTACCGTCTGAAATTAGTTCCACATTTGTTCTTGAGCACTCATAAAGGATTAGTAAACATCCAAACAAAGAGCTTGTTCACGTAGTGCTCGGTCATCCCGTATTGAGGATAATCAGCCATTGGTCACGGTTAAGATGTGACTTTCCTCCTGGGGGTGAGAAGAGAAAACAAGCCTCTGTGTACAAGAGTAGCTGGAAGGCTTGAACGTCCCTTAAACATCTTAAGTCTTTTCCGTCTGCTTTATTTGTGTCTTTCAGGCTATTTCAGGTCAATAGTTGAAAGATATATGCAACTTTTAAAAGAGCATAGATCTGCTAATCACTTTTTAGTTTGTATGGAGATTAGTGTCTAGATTTTTGTTTTCGAAAGACTTTTGTTATGCTAAGGCTGCATTTATTTGATTAAAATACAGTTAAAACAGTAATATTGTGAAATAATACAGTGCTAAACAATTGTTTTTTATTATAAAAGATAATCTTCAGTTTCAGATGATCCCTCACAAATCATTCTAATATGTTGATTTGCTGCTTAAGAAACATTTCATATTATATTGTGAATGTTTAAAACATTGTTTTCAATATTTTTTGGACACTGATGCTTTTTTTCCAAGATGTTTTGGTGAATAAAAATGTAAAAACAACAGAATTTACTTAAAAAATTTTTTTGTAACATTGTAAACATATTTGCTGTCATTTTGAAGACGTCTCTTATGCCAAGGCTGCGTTTATTTGATTAAAATACTTTAAAAACAGTCATATTGTGAAATATTACAATGCAAAAGAATTGCTTTTTTATTTTAAAAGAGTCTTTAGTGTCACATGATCCCTCACAAATCATTCTAATATGTTGATTTGTTGCTTAAGAAACATTTCTTATTATTGTCAATGGTATAAACAGTTTTTAATATTTGTGTGGACACTGACACTTTTTTTCAGTATGTTTTGGTGAATAAAAAGTTTAAAACAACAGCATTTACTTGAAAAATATTTTTTTAATAGTGTAAAAATATTTGCTGTCATTTTAAAGACATCTCTTATGCCAAGGCTGCATTTATTTGATTAAAATACATTAAAACAGTCATATTGTGAACTATTACAATGCAAAACAATTGCTTTTTTATTTTAAAAGAGTCTTCAGTGCCACATGATCCCTCCCAAATCATATTAATATGTTGATTTGCCGGTCAAGAAACTTTTTTTATTATTGTAATTTCTCAATGTTGAAAACCGTTTTTAATATTTTTGTAGACACTACATTTTTTTTCAAGATGTTTTGGTAAATAAAAAGTTCAAAACAACAGCATATACTTGAAATATATTTTTTGTGTAACAATGTAAAAATATTTGCTGTCATTTTGAAGACGTCTCTTATGCCAAAGCTACATTTATTTGATTAAAATACATTTACACATTTACATATAAAATACATATTGTGAAATATTACAATGCAATACAATTGTTTTTTTTTATTTTAAAGTAGTTTTTAGTGTCACATGATCCCTCACAAATCATTCTAATATGTTGATTTGCTGCTAAAGAAACATTTCTTATTATTGTCAATGGTATAAACAGTTTTTAATATATTTGTGGACACTGATACATTTTTTTCCAAGATGTTTTGGTGAATAAAAAGTTCAGAACAAGAGCATTTATCTGAAATATATATTTTTTGTAACTGTGTAAAAATATTTGCTGTCATTTCGAAGACGTCACATGCTAAGGCTGCATGTATTTGATTTAAATACATTAAAACAGTCATATTGTAAAATATTACAATGCAAAATGTTGTCATTGTTGAAAACTGTTTTTGATATTTTTCTGGACACTATGATACAATCTTTCAAGATGTTTTGGTGAACAAAATATTCAAAACAACAGCATTTACTTAAAATATATTTTTTTGTAACAGCGTAAAAATATTTACCATCACTTTTGATTGATTTATTTAGTTAAATTTGAATAGTGGTGTATTTAAAACTTTTTTTCCCCCAAAGAAAAAGCATATATTGAGTTTTGACGGTTTCACTAGTTGGTTGTTAAAGACACAATATGAATACAAAGCTGAAACCAAGCAATAAAAAGTCATACTCTTATGAATGTTTTGCTCTATATATAATAGGGAAGGGTTTTACTGTTACTTCGAAAGGACAGATTTACAGAGTTCGTGCAGTTCTTTTTTCCAATGTACAAAACTTTCCTCCCACAACTGTCAGAATAGCCTGCCATCCTGAATGAGCTGCTCTCAGAACGATAAAAAGCCACATGTGTGGGTAGTTATATGGACACTACCATACTCCCTAAAATTTAGACTCCTATAATTTTTTTAAGATTCTTTTCAGATCCTGAAATGTTTCTCTCTCTCTCTCTCTCTCTCTCTCTCTCTCTCTCTCTCTCTCTCTCTCTCTCTCTCTCTCTCTGTGTGTGTGTGTGTGTGTGTGTGTGTGTGTGTGTGTGTGTGTGTGTGTGTCTGCACGCACACTTAAAAACCCTAAAACCAATGCTTGAGGCTGATTGGTTGTTCGTCATCGACAGGACACGCCCCGTCTGCAGAGCATGAGGGTTTCACGCAGTGACATCCGGTCTCTGCGGTAACTGTGAATACTTTCAAACAACCTTTTCATCTCTTGTTTTTTAAGACGTGGTTTTCGAAACTGTTCAAAACAGCGCGTTAGCAGGTTGAGGTGTGAGGTCTGTTAAACCGCTAGCAGGTAATTGCTCCGAGCCACAAGTGCAGCGCAAGAGCTCGCTGTGATCATGGTGCTGAAATCAGAAGATGGAATCGGTGAGTGGATCTCCTCAGTTTTCATATTTGCAGTGGGCAGTCAGTGGTGTTTACATATTATTGGTGTGTTTTTTTTTTTGTCTTATGTCGTCTGGGTGGTTATATGTTAATAGAAACAGGGTCGATAAATGCAACAGGTCCATTCTTTCTGAAGGGCAATGTACTGTATAACGATGTTTAGGAATGAATCATTCGTTCGAATCGGATCTTATTGGTGAATCGATTCAACCGTTGTTAAATAACCAGTCAGGGCTCGTTTCCCAAAAGCAACTATAGTTGCAATTTCTGTCGTTACCAGTAGAGTTTAGCGAAACTTTGGACCATATTTGTGTTTCAGAAACTGTTGGTTTGAGAATTAGCATCTCACTTTCGAACATGTTCGATTCGTGAACCGAGAACCGATGCTTGAGCTGACAGTGAGAACTGAAATAAATAACTTGCTTACAAATAAAAGTTAAAGTTTTTTTTTTTTACTTGAAAGAATTGCTAAATCAGTTTTGAATTGGCACTTCGACCTAAACTGTTCAAAAGAAACGATTTAGATAAATTAGTCAGACTTAAACAATACAAAAACTACCCACACATGTGGCTTTTTTTATCGTTCTGAGAGCAGCTCATTCAGTATGGCAGGCTATTCTGACACTTGTGAGAAAAAGTTTTGTGTATTGGAAAAAAGAACTGCACGAACTCTGTAAATCTGTCCTTTAGAAGTAACAAACAGTAAAACACTTCCCTGTTATATTTATATCAAAATATTCATATGAGTGTGACTTTTTATTGGCTTCAGCTTTGTACTTATATTGTGTCTTTAACAACCAACTAGTGAAACCGTCAAAACTCAGTATATACTTTTTCTTTGGGGAAAAAAAGTTTTAAATACACCACTATTCAAATTTAACACAATAAATTGATCGAAAGTGACAGCAAATATTTTTACGCTGTTACAAAAAAATATATATTTTAAGTAAATGCTGTTGTTTTGAATTTTTTTTTAACCAAAACATCTTGAAAGTGTCCAGAAAAATATTAACAGTTTCTGCAGCACATAATTTAATGTGGTGCAAGCTTAAGAATCTATCTGTCTATCTATCTGTCTATCTATCTATGTAATCCAATTATTGTGAATTTTTAGCCAGTTTCATGGATGGTGTTTCTGAGTCATTGGGAGTGGGTTATGATGACACTATAAAATAGCTCGTAATTAATATGATGCAATCAACAAATGAGTTGCTCATTTTTGTTTTAAAATGAGGTGGGTGTAAAAAGTAGATTTAATTATTAATGCTTGATTGAAAAGTCTTTTTATTACTCATTGCTTCTCTCCCTTTTGTCTATTCAGATGTGAGATATGCATGTGCTGACACAGAGCCCCTCAGTCTCATATGAGACAAACAGGATGCTCTGTTCAGAAATAGCACGGTCACACTACTGACAGATGTGAGACCGATCAGGCATAGGCCTAAAGGATAACTACCCTGATATGTTGCACCTCAAATTAAAGGCAGTTTGTTTAGAAAGTTTATTTTTAGCTTAAAAATTTGTTTAATTCCTTTTCAACAATATTTCTAGATAAAGCAAGCTGTAAAGGAGGCTTAATTTCAGTTGCAGTGAAGGCAAAAGTTTTCCATGCAGCCTTAATTAATGTGGGTGTAGTCTTTAAAAAGATTCATCTCATAAAGTAGTTTAGTGATGTTTTTAATTTTCCCTAAACTCCCTTCCTTGTGACTGTATTGACATTGGGAAGTGGGTGGCTGAGACCAATCCTCTTTCCATCCGTACCCTCCTTACCCCGGAAATCCAGGTCAGCAGTGGCTTTACTTGGTGCAACCCCAAATCAAGTCCTCTAGATTAAGTAAGTCCTGTCTCGCCCGGTTCTCCTTTAGGAGCGGCTTTTCCAGTTCTGAATTTCTGAATCCATGTCCTTAGAGTTTTCTTCTGTGTTATCGAGTGATATTTTCTGACTGAATTCAGGTTACATCTAGATCAGATTTTTTTCTGGTAAGGGAACCAAAGCTTGTCCTGTTGAGTATTTTGAGTTTATGAATACGGGTTGCTGATGGTAGAAAACAGGCCAAACAGGACTGTGATTGTGCTCTGTTTGCATTCATATTGTGAGCCGCTACTGTTTAGGGAAAACTGGACAGTATAGGATAGAAACCACGACATGCCTAAGTGCAAACACATCCATGAGGGAGAGGCATGTTTGCTTTCTGACTCGTTTATTATGGATGGAATAGAAATGAGACAAAAGTGGAGCAGAACAATTAAGTCACTTTAGTCTACACAATCTTCTTTTCTGTTGCTTTTTTTTAAAAATTGTGTCGTTCAGTAATTTTTTTAAGAATTTCCTTAACGCTTCCGATGTTGTTTTATTTATATTTTGTGTTTCTGTAGGTAAACTTTTATTGACCTGTCAGTTTTAAAATATATTGACAGCTTTGTCTGAAAATAGTGCACCTGTTGTGTTTTTTTTTGAAATAATAGATTTTTTTTGTAAGTTCTGATTGAATATTGATAAAAAATATTTATTTAAAATTTTTAAAAGTTAATAATTTGTCATTAATTGTATTTTATACACATTTATGTTATACTCGCCATTGACTGCTTTGCTTTGAGTTCCAAATCTTAACCGTTTTTTTTTATTTTATTTAATTTTTACTCTGGGGTTGGTAATTTTTTTTAAATGTGTTTGAAATATGTTTCTAATGTTAACAAAGGGTGCATTTATTTGATTAAAAAATACAGTAAAATAGTAATATTGCGAAATGTTTTTACTGTTTAAAATATAAAATGTTTTCTGTTTGGATATATTTTATGTAATTATATATAATTATTCAAATATATAATTTATTCATGTGATTTCAAAGCTAAATTTTTACCATCATTACTCCAGTCACATGATCCTTCAGAAATCATTCTAATATTCTGATTTGTTGCTCAAAAACATTTATTGTTATTATGTTGAAAACATGTTTATGTTATTTTTTTTGTTTCTTTGATGAACAGAAAGTTCAGAAGAACAGCATTTATCTAAAATAGAAATCTTTTGTAAGATTATAAATGTCTTTATCGTCAGCATATTTTAATATTTTCTGAAGGATCATGTGACACTGAAGACTGGAGTAATGATGCTGAAAATTTAGCTTTGATCACAGGATTAAATTCAATTTTAAAATGCATTCAAATAGAAAGCAGTTATTTCAAATAGTACAAATATTTCACAATATTACTGCTTTTGCTGTGTTTTGGATCAAATAAATGCAGGCTTAGTGAGCAAAAGACAATTCTTCAAAAAACATTAAAACGTTTGACTGGTAGTGTGTCACTTTAGGTCAATATAATGCATCCTTGCTGAAAAAAAAAAAACTTACTTAAACCAAATTTTTGAATGGTAGTGTATATTAAAATAACATTGGGGCAAAATTCTGTACAGCCACAGTGTGGAGCTCTTGAGTGTGCTGAAATGAGTGTGTGCCGGGGGAGGAGACAAGAGGAGAGGGTTGCAGAGAGCGATAAAGAGAAAGAACATGAGGAGGAGAGGAGGGGGTCATTTTCGGATATAGCAGAGTTTGTGCTGAGAGCAGAGCAGTCGGGATCTCAAACTGGCCGCCTCATCTTTCTGTAGCATCACTTCCACTCACACATGGAGCGCTGGAAGACCTGCATTACTGCAAGACCTTGAGAGTTAGACTTCCGCTGGTTTTTCGCATTAAGGTGCATTTTGCCGGCTAAATGGATTTCAAAAGAATTGTGAAGGCTTAGAACTGTCATTCAGCGCTTACAGGATTATTTCACACAGGTACATTGACATTTTCTTTCTTGTGCATTTAGGGTCATTTTTCTTCTTTTATAATTTGACTTCTTTCTAAATCTTAAAGCAGTGCATATGCCACATCTTAGGAAATAGAATGCACACTTTGACAAACCCAATGCCAGTTTCTATTGCAGGCCTGTGGATGGCTTTTCCCCTCACTAGCTGAATAGTCACCGTAGAATGAGAGTCAGTATGACATCTGGAAACTCGTGGCAGCCACAGGACTTGTAGCTTGTTTAGACGAAGGCTTTGTATGAGCCTCTGGGATGAGTTGATTATGCTGTTATTCTGATCTGTGGCTTGTGTTCTTTAGCTGCCTTTCTTATCAGTCTGTTTGCAGAGACAGTGCCTAGACAGAGCAAGTAGTGGGTGTTCTTGTATCAACTGATGTTTGAACCAAGATTATTGATGATAGTTGCGGTTTTGAGGTGTAGTATATTGGCTCTGTGGCAAAACCTAGCAAGCTGTCTTCTAAGGCCTTAAACATGCTTGATGTAAATATGTTTGGCCAGTGTATTGTAAATGTGGTTCTATTGGTGGTAACAAACCTCCATACTCAAGATAGAGTTGCCATCAAAAGTGTCATCAAACCGAATGTTTTTGTTCAAGGTAGCAGCCAGTTGTAAAAACACTGACAGTTTCAAGGTTAGTAGATTCAAAAATGAAAATTCTGTCATCATTTGTTGCAAATTAAGATATTTCTAATGAAACCTGAGAGATTTAGTTTAGGATTTTATTAATTTAATCACTAATCGACACAAATACACATACATCATCAAATATGATAAACGGAAACAAACAATGACGTTTCTCAATCAAGTACTTTGCTAGCAAGACCTTCAGCCGGTCCTGTGCAATGACCTGAAAGAAAAAGTGTGAAATAGTGGACTTCACTGGAACCCAAAGGGTTGAAGGTCCAAATTGCAGTTTCAATGCAGCTTCAAAGGGCTCACACAATCCCAGCCAATGAAGAAGGGTCTTATCTAGGGCTGCACGATTAATCGCACGATGTTGTGAGGTGTGTTTAGTCAATGAAGCCGGTACTTTGATTAGGAGTACAGCTCCATCACGTGCGTTCAGCGTTCGGCAATTAATACACAGAGGCGTAAATCACTGACAAGCTACGCCAAATCGCGCTCAAAATCGAATGTGATTTTAAGCGCGATTTGGCGTTAGGCTTGCCACGATAGACGGTGTTACCGGTTTTAAGACGCAACACCGGTGACATCACTTTTCCACCGTGACACCGTCTCCACTTTTTTTTTTTTTTTTTTTTTTAAGTATTCGTTTTTTTATTAAATATTTATTTGAATTGAATGGAAAATATCATTCTAAATAATTTACTTAAGACGAGAGCATGCAATATAATTAAAAACTGAACATAGCTACAATGCGTCATATTTCATTTATCACGTGAGGAGTTCGCGCTTACATATAATAAACAGCGTAAAAGTTAAGCATGTTTGGCCGAGCCCGGGGCACTCCCCCTGCCCAGGGAGAGGGATGCTGAAAACAAGAGATGATGAAGGTAAGACTGCTTGGCTATTTAAAGGGATTCTCTTGTAGTGCTTGGATACGGAGTGTGATTGCTGATGGTGAATTGGCCGTGTTAATTATCTGTGCGAGGAGTCGAATTTACAGAAAGAGAATGGCGGACTATTTAGTGTCCAAAAGCACCTGTTTGGCAATATTTTGGGTTCAAAGTTTTTTTTTTATAGTTTCGTTGTCGTCCATTAAAACAATTGACGCCGAATTGCCAATTCCCACAAAACTGAAAGTGAAAGTATAATACGCACGCATTTATAAGCTATTTAAAAGCAGAAAAAATAGGAAACCCCCACCCCCACGGTGATACCGGTATTACCGGTGTTGTCACATGCCGATTAACCGGTGGGGAAATTTCCTCATCGTCACAACCCTATTTGGCGTAGCTTGTCAGTGATTTACGTCTCTGTGTATTAATTGCCACTCCAGCTGAACGCACGTGATGGAGATTTACTCCTAATCAAAGTACCGGCTTCACTGACTAAACACGCCTCACAACATCGTGCGATTAATCGTGCAGCCCTAGTCTTATCTAGAGAAACAGTTGTTAATTTCCTAAAAAATGTATTTACTTTCAGCATCAGTAATGATGTTTGAAAAATCACGCGTGGTTAGTTCTTCATCTGTGTACTTTGCTTTAGAAAGGTATGGTAGGGCGAAAAACTCCATCTCGTTTTCTCCTCCAACTTCAAAAGCTTCTGTCATCTTTGTTTGAACTTTTTTGTAAAAGCTGATTGACTTCCTTTGCATGTTCGCTTCGTAAACACTGGGTTGGTGCTTCCACCTATTTCGTGCGTGACCTGTCCTATATAGTGTGTGAAGTCGCTAGTGCAAGATGAGCATTTATGGTTAAAGTATATCAATTTTTAGTTTTTTTTTTTTTATAGAAAATGACTGATCGCTTCACTAAGTAAGATCCTTATTCCTCGCCTGGGATCATGTAGAGCTCTTTGAAGCTGCATTGAAACTGCAATTTGGACCTTCAACCTGCTGATCCCTATTGAAGTCCACTATATGGAGAAAAATCCTGGAATGTTTTCTTCAAAAACCTTAATTTCTTTTCGACTGAAGAAAGACATGAACATCTTGGATGACATAGGGGTGAGGAAATTACCAGGAAATTTTTTATCTGGAAGTGAACTAATCCTTTAAGCGGTTTCTAGTTAACATTTTTCTTGTTTCATCTGCCATCGTGGATATTTTCTGTCACTTGTTGCAGTGGATTATGAGATTGTCTGCTTCACAAAGAATACATGGGATGTTACCTTATTTGGCCCAAATTTGGTGTTTTGGAACCTGCGTCTGCTTCAAAAGTATGATTTCTTGATATGATTTCTATGTAGACAGCTCACTAGGTTTGAAACCAAAACTGGGGCTCTCCAGGATTAATAGTCATGTTTATTTTTTTTTTTAATTGACCTTTTCTTCTCTTCATCTTCGATCGATCAGTCGGAGCAGACATGGCTTATAAGAGATGTTTGGCTAGTGTTTTCCCTGCAAAACAACCTCTGCGTTCCACATGTTTTCTTTGGTCCTTTACAAAGTCCAAATGACAGCACGTAGCCAGTGACTTGATTAATGACGGCACATTCCTCTGCCCCTGTGGTGTGTGTTTGCAGGGGTGACACGTCTGGTATTTAAAGAGTGTGTTTAAAGAGTTGACCTGGTCAGCAGAGACAGTATGTTAGGCATGGTGTCCTGCCTCACGCTGTGGGTCAGTGTTCTTAAAGTATTTCAAATGTCAGAATAATGTTGATAAAATAGGCGATTCCTAGTTTGTGTGCCTGTAGAAAGTGTCATTTATAGATTGTCCTTTGTTTTTCTGTACATGAAGGTATTTAAAAGTAGCATTTACTCAGTTACTGCAGTATAGTCACTCGGTGGAGACGTGCACACGAGCAGCAGTTCGCGTGATTACGGCCTGCTCTTTCAGTCACATGGCTGCGCTGTGAGAGATCCGCAGGGTGATGCACCGCTGTGAGTGTGCCAAGAGGTGCCACCGCTGGTAACACTGAGCCAGAGCTAGATCACATTTCCCAGGAGTGCTCGCCCTAGTTTGATATCTCGTTTTAGAAATGTATCTGGCACTTAGGGGCTGTGATGATACAGCGATTCCTCTAAGAGTCCATTTTTTAACAGTATAATTACTTTGACTTTTTATCATAAGTTGATTAATGCACTTTTTAATATGAGAAGGAAAGTTACAACTATATGTACTAATACTACTAATAATATATTTCTTTCTTCAGTCGAAAAGAAATTAAGGTTTTTGAGAAATTTTTCATTATATAGTGGACCTCAATGGGGATCAACAGGTTCAAGGTCGAAATTGCAGTTTCAGTGCCACTTCAAAGGGCTCTACACGATCCCAGCTGAGGAATAAGGGTTTTATCTTAAAAATAATAAAAATGTATATATTTTTTAACCACAAATGTGCACTAGAAAATGAGATGGAGTTTTTCACCCTACCCTACCTTTTTGAATAGAAGTCATAAACCAGAGAAGAAGCCATTTCATATTACCCTTCTAAGCAGTAATGCTTTACAGAGAGGACTGTGGCCACACACAAAACATAAAAGCCCACAAGAGACACCCCACTTCCCATAAAACTGCATCCACGTGGCTGGCAGACTCTTTGACATCAATTTAGAGTGGCTTCTCTCTAAAGATTTATGTACTCGTATCGATGTCAAAGGCAGACATGTGTCTCTGCGGTAGTGGCACCTGCCTGCGAGTTCAGACCAGCATTTGACTTGGAAATTAATGGTACCTTTCACAGGGTTGAGGGCATTACAGCTTGGATAAAAAAGCTGCTTGCCATGGCCCAACATGGACCCAGTGACGTCCAGCTTCAGCTTATGAATTTGGATAACTCAAGCCAGGCTAGAAGCTGAAATATTGAGTTCATGAATAAACATGTTTGTTTCAAACCAGCTACTGGCAACTGGTGTGATGTTTGACTGGCAAGGGCCTGATTTTATTCGCACTCTTAATTAACATTCATCAAATGATTTTGCTCTGTTTGACAATGTGCTTTTATTTTAGACCCTATGAAAGCAGTCAAAAATGGGTTTGGAGCAACTTGAGGATGATAAAATGACAGAATTTTCAATTTTGTAACATAAATGATTTTTTTTTTGCAATCTTTGTCTTTAAAAGCATTATCCTGAATCTGTAATTGTCTCCATCTTAGCTTGTTCTCTCAGCGCACATGAATATTAAACCAGGTCTTCGGCTTCTAATGATTCATTAGGAATGTGCTAATGAAATGCTAATGCAGATTTAGCATGAACGCTTTGTGTTTTCAATGGCAAGCACATGAGGAAGCATTAGGATAATAACTGCCTGAATGTGTGCAGATGCATAATGGGCCTCAAGGTGGGTGCAATTTGCAGCGTCATGTGTATGTATAAGGATACTAAAACTTCGACCCGCTGAGAGTTTATCAGCGTTTATTGGTGGCCTGCTGACCATGCTTTGTTTGACAATACCGTGGTGACTTACTAGAAAGCTTCCGTTAATAACACTGTCTACGCTGCGAGCAACTGTTGATTATATTGCAGTATAAACAGATTTGTTGAGTGTAATGTGGGTATTCCAGTTTTGTCACACAGCTTGCCACTTTGCAGATAGTGTAAACATGTTTAATATACATAATTGGTAGAGTTATCTGAATAATTGAGAAAAAGTTTTGCAATTAATTGGCTTATTTCTTTTTAATAATTGTAAAGCAAATCAGCAAAATATCCAAATGCTGTTTGATCAAACCAGAATCTGTGCACCTTCTATTTAGTATCAATGGTTTGTGTTAAAAACACATGTTAAAAACTGGCAATTTAACTCTAGTTTGATTGTTGTCTTCATATGCTTGCCAATTTTGGATGAATAAATCAAATGAAGGTCAGTACCTGTAAATCAAAATGTGATATGGACTTGAGTCTAAATAATAAGCTGCAAAAATACTATTTAAATATGAATCCTGTACGTTCTGCGTGTCTCTGTGTGAATGAATGGCGCAGACACACTGTTTCATTTACTACACACATACTGAAGTGCGCATGGCATTTGCTTTGTGAACATAATCTCTATAACTGCTATGAGAGCCACTTCATGAGCATTTTACTGTATCTTCTGAAAAAAAAAAACTTTTCATTATCAAAATTTCATATCACATACAAACAGAAACTTAAAGGTCTTCACAGCAACCGGTTATAATAAAAGTTTGGTTTAACTTGAAGAAACTGTGACAGAAATATATTACTTAATATAATAATAGTACTACTACTAATAAAACTATCAAAACATTATTTACCAGAATTTATTTATCAAAAAAATATAAGTACACAACACAGTATTTATGAAAAATAAAATAATTATAATAAATTAGGCTTTTATAAAAATCAATTATTTAGAGATGCTTTTGATTAAAATTAAATAAAA
The DNA here is from genome assembly GCF_049309525.1 of Garra rufa. Taxonomy (NCBI): domain Eukaryota; kingdom Metazoa; phylum Chordata; class Actinopteri; order Cypriniformes; family Cyprinidae; genus Garra; species Garra rufa. The sequence goes on along the minus strand of NC_133382.1, from coordinate 32,511,324 downwards.
CCATTGAAATAGAATTCAGAAAATTAATTGAAAACAAAATTTGGTAAAAATACAACTAAATTTGAGAAAAAATGAAACGTATTTTAAAGGGCCTTAAAAATTAATTTTTTGTGATTTGTGTAATACTCATGATTTCAGTTAAAGGTTGTATCAGCGATTTCAAGCCTGAAACATAAAGTGTCAAATTCAGCTGATCTTTCTTCACGATCTGCTCGCTGCCTGCCCCATAAATCGACTGTAATAAACCGCATCTCTCTGGTCAGCCTAGGGTCCAAGATATGCCAAAAAAAAAACAATCGGAGCTACCAACCTTTCCACAGAAAAACAAGCAAGCGGATCGTGAAGAAAGGTCAGCTGAATTTGACACTTTATGTTTCAGGCTTGAAATCGCTGATACAACCTTTAATTAGACATGCTTTTTGATTAATAGAATTTAATTCAACCATTAAAACAGAGTCTAGAACAATTTTTAATGGAAAAAAAAAACCTAATTCAGAAAAACTAAAATGGAAAAAAGCGGAATTTGAAAAAAACACAACTGATTTCATAGAGCCCTAACTAGGTCATTATTTTTTAATGGCCCTGTTCATCCCTCGTTTTGTGCAAGTGGTTCCTAAATGACGCAATTTGAGCATCAGTGATTTAGAAATTATATTTTGTCTTGTGTTAGTGTTTAAACTGCACTATTGAGTGTTGTCTGTTCAGTTTGCCTGGGTTTGGATGCCTTAAATACCAAGAATCATTCATTAAATTCTTTTCTTGCCTCATGATTCAACATGTTGAATTCCAGCTAGAAAGTCACAGTTAACCTTTTCCTGTTCAGATTTGAGTTGACTTTGGTCCAAATATAATATGGTATATAATATATACAGTTGAAGTTTACATACACATAAAAGACATTTATGTATTGTCCGCTAGAGAAAATAATAGTTGAATTTATAAAAATGACCCTGTTCAAAAGTTTGATTCTTAATACTGTGTTGTAACCTGAATGATCCACAGCCAGGTTTTTTTGTTTTGTTTTGTTTTTGTGATAGTTGTTCAGGAGTTCCTGTCCTGATCAGTTAAACTGCCTGCTGTTCTTCAGAAAAATCCTTCAGGTCCCACAAATTCTTTGGTTATTAGCATTTTTGTGTATTTGAACCCTTTCCAACAATGACTCTATGATTTTTGAGATTAAACTTTTCACACTGAGGACAACTGAGAAACTCATATGCAACTATTACAGACGGTTCAAACACTCACTGATGCTCCAAAAGGGAAAACAATGCATTAAGAGCTTGAATAAATAGAATCAAATTTTGCCTAATTATTATATTTTTGTCATGTAGTACTGCCCTTCAGAAGCTACAGAAGATAATTGTTTCCCAGAAGCATAATAAGTTACATTTACCCTGACCTTCAAATTCCAAAAATGTCAACCCTTAAGTTTGAAACTTCTGTAATAGTTGCATATGAGTCCCACAGTGGTCCTTAGTGTCTTAGGACCTCAAAATCATACAGTTATTGTTGGAAAGGTGTCAAATACATAAAAATGCTGAAAAGCCAAAGAACTTGTGGGAACTGAATGATTTTTCTGAAGAATAGCAGGCAGTTTAACTGTTCAGGACTAACAAGGTACTCATGAACAACTATCACTAAACAGAAAAACATAGGTGTGGATCATTCAGGTAACAACACAGTGTTAAGAATCAAGTGTATGTAAACTTTTGACCAGTGTCATAATTAAACTATTATTTTCTTTTGTGGACTATATGTAAATATCTTTTATGTGAAATAAATTATTCAGGTCAGTACTAAATAAACAATAACTTGCATTTTGTATGATCCCTCTTATTCTGGTAAAATAATTAATTAAAATAATAATTTTGCAGATTCTTCAGGGTGTATGTAAACTTTTGACTTTAGTTTGGGGTCAGTAATTTGATGTCTTATTTTTATTTTTTTAAAGAAAATTATACTTCTATTCAGTAAGGATGCATCAGATTGATCAAAAGTTACACTAAAGGCATTTATGATGTTACAAAACATTTTTATTTCAATTAAATCCTATTTTTCACTCCAATATTTAGTTTCCCCACCCTTTTTTCTTTCAATAGAAGATTTTAGAGTGAACTGTCTCTTTAAGACTGCAAGATATCCTCCAGTTGTGCTCTGAGCTGCTTTTTCCATAGATGTAAATCCATATCCAAAACAAGTGATGCCATATATTTGTGGAAAAAAATGCTTGTAATGCAAAGTTAGCCTATAGTGCAATTGCCTTGACATTGTGTTGAAACTCCAAAATAAAAGTCTGGTCTCAATTCCTCTGAAATGATCTGCTTTGATGGACATCCACTAATAACTCACTCCAACCTCTGCTGCCTACCTCAGTGACCTTTTCCATCTATTTGATATGGGCTCCAGAAACATGTGTCCTGCTTGTAAACTCCAGCCTCACCTTAGGCGAGACTAATGGATTTATGCTGGAGGTTGCAATACCAATTTTTACAAAATGAGGGGGGGATGGGTGGCTTTTTGGACAGGATTTCTGCTCACAGACTGCCTGTCAAACATCCCAGCTGGAGTTTGCATGCAGTGCGTTGCCACAGTGACAAGCATTCGCTCAGAAACATAGTTCTCCATGTGATTGGTGAGGACAGTGGGCAGGCCGTAGGTTTGGAGGAGGATGTGTCTTTATCACAATAGGGACTTTTCATCAGCTAATTTCGGAGCTTGATGGTTTGTGATCTGTTGCTATGGTTGCAGCATGAGATAACCATGGCGACCTCACTTTTTTGGGATGGTTTAAATGGAACAAGGAATCAATTAGGGCTACTAGTAGGGTCTCTGTAGGTCCCCTGCTGGGTCAGGCTGCCTTAGGGCCACCAGGAAGGGATTTAATGAGGTCACATGAAAGGTGAGGGTCGTCATATCATATGACGGAGCGTCTTTGTTTTTATTGGGAAGTCAGTTGATCGTGTGGCTAGGTTAGGTCAGGGTTGAGTTTAAAAGCCTTTGTCTTAACATACTTTTTATGAGTTGTTCAATACCAAAGGAATCTAGCCTTTTTTTTAAAGGTTTTTAGACCCCCAATCCATTACAGAGACGGCTGGATCAAGACAAATGACCTCTGTCTCCAAATGACATGAAGCCGTTAATCTCCACCGCCAATCATGTTTCAGACATAACTGACAACAGAAAACTGTCATGCAGTGACAATAGTAATAATACTGATAAATTGTATGAGGTTTGAGTAATTATAAATGCTGTTAACTAGCTTTTAAATTAAAAATTTAATCTACACTACCAGTCAAAAGTTTTTGAACAGTGAGATTTTTAATGTTTTTTTTTTTTTTTTTAAAGAATTCTCTTCTGCTCACCAAGCCCGCATTTTTTTATTCAAAACATAGCCAAATCAGTAATATTGTGAAAAATTCTTACTATTTTAAATAACTGTTTTCTGTTTGAATATATTGTAAAATGTAATTTATATTATATTTAAAACAGCTGAGCATTTATCAGAAATAAAAAGCTTTTGTAATATTATACACTATACCATTCAACACTCAGTATAATCTTTTATCTCTTTTATCAAAAGTTACAAGTTACAATAATGTTACAAAATATTTCTGTTTCAGATAAATGCTGTTCTTCTGAACTTTATATTCATCAAGCAACCTGAAAAAATTCTACCGTTTTCAACATAATGTTTTTTGAGCAGCAAATCACAATATTAGAATGATTTCTGAAGGATCATGTGACTAGAGTAATGATGTTAACAATTCAGCTTTGAAATCGCAGGAATAAATTAAATTTTTAAATATATTTAAATAGAAAACAATTTTTTTAAATAGTAAAAATATTTCAGAATTGTACTGTTTTGCTGTATTTTGGATCAAATAAATGCAGGGTCTTTAAAAAACATTAAAATGTTACTGTTCAAAAACATTTGACTGGTAGTTTAATATTTCTTTTAATAAAAAAACTCAAATTTTTTACCAAATGTTTTATTGTAGCATACAGTTAACACCTTAGCAGATTAGTATTTTACGTCCTTTTTTATAATACAATTTTTTTTTTTCTTTTTTTTTTTTTTTTAAAGAATTTTCTTCAGAGGTTTTTTTTCCAAGTATCAAAGCAAATCTTGACATTTGATAAGCACTCCATTTTAAGTGATAATTTACCCCTAAATATAAAAATTCTGTCATTAGTTGCTCATTGTCATGATGTTGCAAACCCATAAGTCCTTTGTTTATCTTTGGAACACAAATTAAGATATTTCAGATGAAATACGAGAGCTTTCTGACCCTGGATATACAGCAATGCAACTGTATATCCAGTTTAAATGATGTCCTTACTACCTTTCTTACTACCGTTGCTGTCTATGCAGGGTCAGAAAGCTTTCGCATTTCATCAAAAATATCTTCATTTCTGTTCCGAAGTTGAACGAAGGTCTAACAGGTTTGGAATAACATGAGGGTCAGTAATTTCATTTTTGGGTGAACTATTTCTTTAAACATCCTAAGTTCTTAAATGCTGGATTGATATCTTAATGTAATGCACGAAGATTGAAAAGTAGAGTCTTTCTCTGACTGGCATCAGCCAAAGCAAGCAGAATGGTGGGGATGTTTGGCCCTCAGCCTGATATTGAACTGACTTTAGTGCTCTTGAACAAAGCACTTAAACTGGATTGCTTCAGAGAAATCTTTGGGTTTATGGATGCGAGGTTCGTATAAATTATTTGTTCTGCAAATTCCAACATCAGAGCTCTCCAGAGCACATCAGAAATGCTGAGCGGAATGCTTTTCACTGGCTGACTTGCCAAGATTGCGAATCAGCAGGGACCTTGTAATATATTATATCGATATCTGGGTCATGTTATGATAGAATTGCATTTTTAAAAATGTTTAGTGTTTATTCATTGAAAAGTATATATTGCTGTCTTGTACTGACATGTTTCTGATCATTAGATTTTTAGTTTTTGAAAGAAGTCTCTTATGCTCTCCAAGGCTCCAGTAATACTGTTCAAATATTACAATTTCAAATAACTGTTTTCTATTTTGAATTTATTTTAAAATGTAAAATGTTAATTTATTTCCGTGTTGGCAAAATTTTCAGCAGCCATTACTACAGTCTTCAGTGTCACAAGATCCTTCAGAAAGCATGCTAAATCATGAGAAAAAATTTCATTTTATTTTTATTTTTTTTAATTCTCATAAATTGTAATAATTCTTGAATATTACTGTTTTTACATTATTTTAATGCAGCTTTTAAGAGCATATGAGATATTTTCAAAAACATTAAATAATGAATATTATATAATATTATTAACTAATAAAATATAATATTAATATTTTCCATACATTTAATATTTTTTTAAATATTTTATGTTTGATACATTTTACTAAATTAATGTTAAAAATGTAAATAAAAAGGTTTATTCTTGGTGTGAGAGTATCACTTAAAATGACAAATATTTTTAGATGCTGTTTTTCGTCTAACCCATTTCGTCTGACCCTGGACCACAAAATTAGTCATAAGGGTAAATAAAAAAAAAATTGAGATATATTGATGTATGTATTTTTAGAATAGGAAAATATTTGGCTGAGATACAACTAGTGGAAAATCTAAAAATTGAGAAAATAGCTTTTAAAGTTGTCCAAATTAGGTTCTTAGCAATTCATATTACTAATCAAAATTACTAGGGGTGGGCATAGATTAATTTTTTTAATCTAGATTAATCTAGATTAAATCTTGGAATTAATCTAGATTAAAATGGCTAATTTGAATTCTGCTGAAGGCATTCAGAATATGTGTGCTACCCAAATAATGACTAAGAGTAAGTCTTCGAGAACGGGCCAGGTGGCGCAATAGATCAGGCGCTCATCTCCTGTTTCCAAAATGCATCACAAACTGCTTGACAATTGCATTTACAACATAATTACCTATACAAACTTGTGTAACCAAGTACTTGTGCGCAAAAGGCTGCACGACGTGCATGTTGCCGTTAAATACACAGACGCGCACGGGCATGGATTTCTGCGTACATAGTCTTCCTTTAAACTGCGTTGCTTTTAGAAGCGTCAATTCAGTTGTTGCATATAGTTTAAAGTCCAACTTTCAAGTTGAAGATCACTGTGAATGAACGTGTAGATAAATAGTGTAGGAACCAGTTTTTCTTGAAAATATAATTCAAAATACGCTATTTAGGCTTCTGGAGTCGTTTTTGAGAGAGAATTTTACTTCCGCATCTGAAAAACTGGCAAAAGCGGCAGTGACGTCACGGCCGGTAGAGCGGTCAATGTAAACCATAGGAAAACAATGGATCGCAATGACTGTTCGGGCGCAGAGAACATTTAAAATGTTCATTTACACTCGTATGACGAACCACAGACACAAATATGAGCCTGTTATGTGGCCAAGAGAGCAGGGACATGCCAGGATTAAACAGAACAGCGGTCAGAGACAAATCAAGTTGTAATGTGAGGAGAACAGGGCAGGTGTCTGTGAGAGATCAGTGTTAGCAGACGATATCTAATCGGGCAAAATTATAGCATTGGTCATCTAGAAGTATTGATTCTACTTACCTGTAAAACAAACGAATAATCGTTGATGAAGCGTGTCATACTCGTTAACGTTACGTGATATAGCGGGTTCTTATTACCGCGCACGCGAGAGATAAACACCTTTTTGTTTTATTATATGCTTCTATGGGAAATGCCCCCAAACTTGATGTGCTGTCTCTGACTCTGCACTTTGAGGCTTGCTGTCTGAAATCAAAATAGATAGCTTATATGCATTTCAGGCAAAGGCATGAGTAAGTTTATGGTAGAGATAATTTATTACTCTGATCAAAATACTTGTACGTACAAATAAACAGTAAAATGTAATCTCAATTACAGGTTGACTATTTTTAGCTCACAAATACCTATAAAGTAAAACTTTTTTAATGCCATTGGTATAAGACAATTAATATTGACAGCATAAGTCAAGTTGTCTGCTGGTATTCATCAGGAAGCCCTTACCTGCATGTGTTGTGTCAGCTATTAAACAGGTTACAGAGGAAGGATTACTTTATAAAGGTTTTGAATGGCCCCATTTTGGTGACAATCAATAAAAAAATAATCACAATAACAAATTGTCTTAATGTATAAATGTTTTTATGAGGTTAACAACACATATATATCAAGCAGATCTGCATTTATGGCTCATTCAATTCAGTTTAATTTATGCAGCAATAAATCGGAAATATTATTTCATACTACTGTTAATACCCAACTTAAAACACACAACATTGCAGCTGTTAATATATATACATGTAGATGTACCAAACATATACAACTGAAAGAAAAATATTTTCAGTGTGGTTATCAGTATCACACTATTTTAGAGGTTGGTTAATAACAGCTGGCCTCCACTGCTTCAGATCTTCACACAGCCTCATGTCTTGCAATGTCTCCCAAAACCCTAAAAACACACATGACAAAAAAAATCACAAATTAGCTGTGCAAACAATGTGACTAAGCTGTAGACTTGATAAATATAATATTAACATACGGAGGATAACTGACCAGTAATGCCTTCTCATATGGTACCATTTTTACATGGTTCTTAAACTTACATTGCTAATGCCTAACGTTACAAGCTAGCTACAGTGCTTTACCTCGACTTATACACATCTCGTTGTGTCTCATTATTTAAATAAATATATTCACGGATTTGGTCGTTTTGCGAAGTTATGAGAAGAAAAAACAAGACTTACGGTGCACATTTCACGTATTCGTCTGCATCTCTGACGGCTTCGGACGAACCAGGCTGACCGCGGAGCCGATGAAGCCGCTGTGTGCACTGAAGAAACTGCAACAGTTTTGACCCTCACTTGGTTCTTGCTTCGGCATCCCATATTGAACTGTATCATATCGCCGGGATGATAATCCTCCGGTGTAAAGTGAACGCGTTTTTCGAAGCAGATGCATTCACCCGCACAAACGCACCCAGATCCGGAAGATAGCGCCGTTCTTTTTATTGTAAGTAAACCCGTGGACATGATGTCCTGACAGGCTGGAGTTTGCACAGCCTTCATAAACACAATAATTTAGCATGACAATGATCAATTGAAATTAAAAATAACGACTGAAAACACACAAACTCACGACTGCTCCTACTGAATAGCAACAGAGCTAGGCGAACGACTACCTGTCGTGACGTCATATGACGCGGTCTAGAAAAAAAGCTGTTTTTGAGAGCGGTCCAGGAAATCGTCACTTTGTCTTCTAAATTTGTGCCCTTATGTCTTGTAAAATATTTTCAAATCCTGCATTAACGATTTGTATTGTATTTTCATACACGAATATATGTTTATCTCGAAATTTTTTTTAACTTGCAACATGGACTTTAACGTCTTTATTTCGGGATTATCAAAGTAAATTATAACTCACATGCCCCAGTAAAAAGGGTCTAGCAACGCACCTGCCCTGAAGCGGCTTCATAGCTGCATCCATGTTTGCACGTCTCATTTGATGTGGTCATTTCACAGAAGTTGAAGACTCGTTCTCGCCCCCTACAGTGCAATTCGACTAGGTATACGTCATCCGCGCTAAAATATCAAGGTGAAAGTCATCATATCTTGCGTAGTTTAGACCCAATTCCCAACCCAACTTTGAGAATAGATTAACGGCGATATGTTTTTTTATCGCCCGATAAGAGTCTCACGTTAACGCAGCACGTTAACGCCGATAACGGCCCACCACTAAAAATTACGTTTTCTATATTTACTGTAGAAAAATTACAAAATATCTTCATGGAGCATGATCTTTACTTAATATCCTAATCAATTTTGGCATAAAAAAAAAAATTTGACCCATACAATGTATTTTTGGCCATTGCTTCAAATATAGCTGTGCTACTTATGATTGGTTTTGTGGTCCAGGGTCACATTTGGTAAATATCAACTGAAATGGCTTTAGCTAGTTTGCGTGATGTTGTCCAAGCTAGGCTTTACAAATTCTTCAAAACAGCTTGTAGCTTAAAGGAAAAGCGCTTAATGAAATGAACAACTTTCTGCTTTGCTCTGAGAACTTCCTGATGTTCTGGATCAGAGGCATATAAAAACAACACCACTGTGTTTTTCAAGCTATTGATTGCTGAGTTGGCTTGTGTCTCAAAGGTAGTGCTTTGCCTCAGGCAGTTTCTCCTTCTTACAATCTCCCTTCATTTTACATCAGTTCTGTTTCCTCTGAAAATATTTAGATTGCCCATGTATCCTCTTAGAAATGTTTAGGTCGAGAGACCGCAGCTTGAGCGTTTGCATATTTGTGTTTGTTCGCGTTTGTACGTCTGAACCCTCATTGTTTGCTTTTGTTTGTTTCCAAACAAAGTACCGGATGACCTGACGCCAGAGGAGAAGCAGGAACTGGAGAATATTAGGAGACGGAAACAGGAGCTGCTGGAGGACATACAGGTAATATCTTCAGATCATTTTTCTGAAATTACCACTTTTTTTTGCCCCAAAATGATTTGAATCCACAGCCTGTGATGCTAGTTTTGAGTGTTTGTTCTTTTAACATGGTGATGGATGTCTCCTAATGCTAATTAATATCACCAAATCAACTTTATGCCCTTTTATCCCCCTTCTTTTGGCCCTGAGCAAGGCAGCTGGAGTAAGGTGGACCTGTAGAGAATAGGAATTGGATCATGATGGGAGGGGCTTTCGTGACCCAGGCTGTACAGTTTTAGTGTACAGGATTGATGGGATGTCCCACCCTGGGGTATAGACTGTAACAGCTGGCTAGTGAAGGGGGGGCTGTATTGTTTGGAGCAGATGGTTCAAGCCAAGTCCAACGAATTCAATTATGCTGATTCTATTACGCAATTGGAATGTCAACCATTAATGCCCCTCCTGCCAAACGCTGTCCCCTTCGTCTCTTAAATGACTTAATCAATCATGTAAACCTCTAAATGAAGTTTGCTGGCATATCTTTGGCATTCATCTTTGCCACTAACTGCCAGTTCCATTCCAGTCTCATGCTATTTCTTGATTGCCCTTGAACAGCATGACTTCTGTCAACAGAGGATTCACTCTCTATTAGAATAGTCATCTTTATGCTTATTAAATTAGATACATTTATATATTTATTTATTGAAACATCTACATTTTTACTTAGTCCACATCTTATAATAAGCAAGGCTGCATTGATTTGATCAAATACATTTATTACAATTACTATAATTTAAAATGACTATTGTAATATATTTTTCAATTTATTAGAAATGTATTAAATGTGACCCTGGACCACAAAACCAGTCATAAGTAGCATAGGTATATACATTGTATGGGTCAAAATGATCGATTTTTCTTTAATGCCAAAAATCATTAGGATATTAAGTAAAGATCATGATCCATGAAGATATTTTGCAAATTTCCTAACATAAATATATCTCAACTTAATTTCTGATGAGTAAAATGCATTGCTAAGAACTTCATTTGGTCAACTTTAAAAGCAATTTTCTCAATATTTAGATTTTTTTGCACCTTCAGATTGTATTCAGTTGTATCTCGGCCAAATATCGTCCCATCCTAACAAACTATACATCAATGGCAAGCTTATTTATTTAACTGATGTGTAAATTATGTATAAATCTCAAATTGAAAAAAAACTGATCCTTATGACTGGTTTTGTCGTTCAGGGTCACAAATGTAATTTAGTCTGGAATTTTTGAGCTCTAATTTAGTGCTCTATGATTTACGCAATGCAGAAAACGCAGATGGAATCGCAAAATCCAGTCATAAAAATGGAATTTACTGTATAATGTGGAATGTCACAGAATTTGCCAAGTTTTCTATGAGTAAATCTTGTCTAGACTAGTGTCTGTGAATATTAAGCTGAAAAATACTATTTAAATATGAATGAATGGCACAGATGTATGGTTTCGTTTTTGTTTTTTTAACAAACATCTGCATGTGACGTTTGCAGTGTTTTCAGCCTCTGTCGCCTCATCATATGAGTACATAAACGCATAAACATAATCTCTAGAACTGCATTTTACAGTTTCTTTTGAGAAAAACTACCATTATGTCATGTACGCACAGAAACTTAAAGGTTTTCACAACAACTCTTCAAAATAAAAATTTGTTTTAACTTGAAGAAACTATGACAGAAATATATTACTTAATGAAATCATGAAATATTAAATTATTATCAAAGCATTTATTTAAGGAATATTTACCAGAATTTATTTACCATAAAAATGAAAATATACAACATACAATATACATTTCTAATAAATAATTAAAAATATTTAAATTATGAATAATTTTTTGTTGTTGTAAAAAATCAATTATTTAGAGGTACTTTTGATTATCAAAATTTAATGAAAACTTTAAAATGGAATTCAGAAAATAATGGAAACTGAATTTTTGTTAAACTTTTAATAAATTGCTGTTAAATTGTGTAAGTTTCATGATTTTAGTTAATTAGAAATGCTTTTTGATTAATAGAATAAAAAATATAAAAAAAAAAAAAAGTTAAATAAATTAAATGTAAAAATGTAATTAAGTAAAACAGAAAAAAATGAATTTTGAAAATAAAACCCCTGATCTTGCAGTCATTCTAATATGCTGATTTGGAAACATTTCTTATTATCAATGTTAAACAATTGTGCTGGTTAATATTTTTGTAAAAAAAAACAAAAAAAAAAACTATTTTTAAAGGCATTCATTTGAAGTAGAAACCTTTTGTAACCATTAGTTATTTATAATTCTGTCACTTTTGATCAATTTAATGCATCCTTGCTGAATAAAAGTATTAATTTCTTTCATAAACAAAACAAAAAACCTTACCAAACTTATAATTATTATTTTTTTAAATACTTTAAAGCTTTCCATGTTTAACATTGAAATCTGTGCAAAGCATTTGACGTGCCATAACAGAGTCGGTAAAGCTCAGCTTTATGAATTTTTTATCTCATTGTTGAAAAATGTCTGTCTGGCTGAGTAAGATTCCTGGGAGTGTCATGATGAGCTTGTAGCAGAGGATTTCTTTTTGTCTTACTCTCTATATATGTGCAGACGGACAGACAGTAGAAGAATTCCTGTCTCGGAGTTAACTGGAGCGTTATAAGACCCCAGTCTCTCCTTCACATGAGTGGAGGTTGTGATGGGTCATGATCAGAGAAAACTGATTGAATCAGCTCAACATAGCAGACCACTCTATAGAGAGACCCTCTTACATTTGTAATGATGCTGCAAAACACCAGACCCACTCTCTCTGACCTGAAGACAGAAGACTGCCTGTGGGTACAGCATTCACCTTGGGTAACATACCAAGATTTCAGTGGTGAATACAAGTGAAATTTTAGTTTTTGCTACCAAAACAAACATTAACATGCTGTTGAACACAATCCTTTCAGTATTTCTCCAAATGTCCTTGCTTTTTGATCCGTATACACACTTGCTCTCCCACTAAGTCGAGGTCTGATCAGAATCAGGTCAGCTATGCTGTATTATTAGTCCTCTCAAGTGAAAGAGACTAGACAGAACTTTAGCTCTCATGTATAAGTAAACATCTGTCATTTCCCAGAGTGCTTCTGTTTTTCACTACAATAACCAGTGACTTTGAAAATCGATGCTCGGCTGTCTGAGCTAAATGGTTTTTGTCCGTGTTCACTGAACCAACAGTGTTCAGACATTCAGCAGATCCGATCTGACTCTGTCTTTTGTGTCCGGCGCTACGTGACGCAGCCTCTGAAGGCATTGCGTGGTTATCGATGATACAGACGCCTCTGTCAGTCCAATTAGGGTTAGCCGAAGTAGATCGATGCTGTGAGTGATAGCACGTCTCTGGATTTTTATGTGGTCTGACATTTAAGCAATATAGATTGGTGAGGAATAAAGGTAAAAGTAGCGTTTAAAAATATTTTGTGGTTTTCTGTTCATGACATTTGCATTTACTTGAAGATTTAATTTTATTTATTAATAATTTTTCCTAATACAGTTTAGCTCAATTAAAGTCAGTGATCTTAAGTTTTTTTTAAACACGTTTTATATATTTTTTCCTAATACTGTTTTGCTCAGTTAAAGCCATAATGATCTTATAATTTTAAACTCATTTTATATATTTTTTCTAGTGCTGTCAAATTGATTAATTGTGATTTAATCACATTCAAAATAAAAAAGTTTGTTTACACCTAATGTGTGTGTGTGTGTGTGTGTGTGTGTGTGTGTGTGTGTGTGTACTGTGTATATTTGTATGTGTGTATATATAAACACACACACACACACACACACACACACACACACACACACACACACGTATGTATATATATATATATATATATATATATTAGGGGTGGGCATAGATTAATTTTTTTAATCTAGATTAATCTAGATTAAATTGTCGAATTAATCTAGATTAATCTAGATTAAAATGGCTAATTTGAATTCTGCTGAAGGCATTCAGAATATGTATGCTACCCAAATAATGACTTAAAGTCTTTGAGAATGGATCATAAAGCTCATAAAGCTGTTCTATGATAATTTGTTGATGAAAATAAATTGTTCAATTAGATGTACTTGTGTTTACTAACTAACTAACAATGAAATTATTTTTTCTACCTATTAGATTGTGTTTTTTTTAACGTCAACACCTACCCAACCCATTACATGTTACACGGTACTTTTATTTTGACAGGTTTGCCATGAAGTTTCTGTGTCATACAGTATGATATGATGATAGTTTTGAAACGGTAAAAGTGACACTCACAGCAGTTTGGGAGATTGAGTTTATCTGTTCATGTGAGATG
>NC_133382.1:32474008-32497042 GCF_049309525.1 Garra rufa | reverse complement strand
AGTATATTATAGTATGGTGTATATAGTATATAATAAAGTATTAAGTAGTATTAAAGAAAAATAAAATGATATAAAATAATTAAAATTAATTAAAAATAAAACAATAAAAACAATAAATGTAATTAAATTGTATCGAATAAAAAGTATGAAATATAATAAAGTGTTAATTAGTATGAAATAAAAATAAAACAATATAAAATAAAGTAATACAAATATTACAAATAAAATAAGCTACATCACCTGCAGATGTTCCATATAAAAAATAATAAAATAATATCAAACATAAAAATAAAAAAACAAATGAGTATAAAATAAAATAGTATCAATAAATTAAATACAAATAAAACAATAAAAACAAGAAATTAAGTTAAATAGTGTAACATAAAATGGTATAAATGAAAAAAAAAAAAAAAATTCTGTTTCGCGAACGCGGAGCACGCACGTACACGGGGCGGGATTTATTGCATGAACCAATCACAGCCAATCATAACCAGTTATATCCAATCATATCGCAATGGAGGCATTGCCTCCTCTCACTGTCACACAATGTTTCTTTAGAAAAACAAGGGATTTATACACTTTTTAATGTTATATTTTGCAATATTGGCATTGTTTTATTTTTTTACTACTTTTGTGTGTTTTTTTTTTCTTTCTCATCCAATATTCTGTGGAGATACTGCCTCCCTTGCCTCCTTAAATATATTACGATTTTGACACAAATTTCACAATTTATTTCTGATTTACAAGCTTGCAATTTGATTTGATTATTTTGGATCTATATCAAGTACAGTACATGGCAAATTTTCTCAAGGGAAAAAAAAAATCTAGTTTATGAAATTCCACTTCCACTCATCTTTGGTACCAGTAGCCTGTCATTTCTCAGCCTTTTTTTTTAAATCAATGTGGCACACACACTCATAAACGTGCTCTTGCTCATATACCCTCTTGATCTCTTTATTACTCCTTCTCATTTTTCACCCCTGTCCCGTTTCCCTTCCCCCTTACAAGTGCTACTTCATCTTGATATCTAATGCAGGTGCCACACTGTGCCGTGATTGAATGTTTCATATTCGTGATAATCATATTAGATATTTATGATCCTCTGTGTGTTCATTTTATTAGATTCACGGCTCTCCATCACTTCCTGTAGCAGACCGACTTTGAAAGGGACGTCAGAGGGCAGCTCCACCTTCAGTTCTCCTTTCAATTAACCATGTTTTCCTTTTCTCTTTTTCTAAATAGCGGCTCAAGGATGAGATAGCAAAGGTGACGAACGAGATCGAAAGTCTTGGCTCCACTCAAGAAAGGTAAGATGATGAGTGATTTTATTTTTCGTTCTTTAGTTCTTTAGTATGCCATATTCACACACAAATTCACATTCTACATTTACTCATAAACAACCACAGAAGACTTACACACATACTCAGTCTTTCCTGTCCCCTGTTTGAATATTTAATGACAGTGCCCCCTGCGGGAGTGGAGGCTGGTGAATTATGTACGGCTGTTTTGGTAAGAGAGGGTGTAATTTGTGTAAATTGAGATGTGTTCAGGACTTTGCGAGAATATCATACAGTACAGCTTCCTCACAATTAGGTATATTTACATTACATTTTATATAGGAAAAGCATTTCAAATAGAATGTTTAACACTTTGTTTTAATGCAGTCTGAGGGGCCATTCAAGCAAAACACGTTTTTGTATTCCGCTACGCTGCTTTCCATTGTTTGTCTTTGTAAACATGCACTAGACAAACATTTTTGACCATTGTAAATTTAAAAGAAGTTTAACTTTTAAAGGACATTGAATGCAAAATTCACTTTTACATGATGTTTGGAGGTGTCTTAGCAGTGTGTGGACACAACCACACTATGATGATAAAATTACATTCATTTTTTAATCCCCCAAAAACCTAAAAAGTCTTAATTATCAAGCCGTTTTGATTTTCTGTAAGTCTTCATTTTCTCCCAAAAATCAGAGCCACTGAGGACGTAGTGGATTAGTTTTGTTTTTGATGGTAATTTGCCACTGAAAAACAAAAAAAAGGGGCGGGGTAAGTAGTTGCTCATTATCATTTAAAGAGACATGTACCGAAAGAGGTCACTGTGAACAGAGCTGTTTTTGACAAGGTAAAATTGAGGAATTTTAAAGGGGTCCTATTATGTTCTTTTACAAAGTCTTTATTTTGTTTTGAGGGTGCACTAGAACATGCTCTCATGCTTGGTGGTTGAAAAATGCATTATTTTTCACATAATTTACATTATTGCAATAGCTTTCTTCCCAGGCTGGCACAAATGTCTCGACTAGTTTGATGAAGGTCCACCTTCCGAAAAACAGTTAGCAGTCCCACTGCGTTGCAATTGACGAACAGCTTAGGCGGTGTTTCAGTCCTGCCACGCTCCTAACCAAAGCAGCAAGTCCTGTGTACGACTGCGCAAACTAAAGTGATTCTTACGTTTTACATATGGATATTTTTCTTACATAAACACATCGGATCGCTAAAGGAGGCTTTTACTGACCCCCCCCCCCCCCCCCCGAGCCATGTGAGGCACCTTTTATTATGGATAGACTTGTTTTGGACTGATGGAGAGAAACACCAGTCTATGTCGTTCTAAAGCTTGGGAGTGCCATAGAATGGAAAACTATTTACCTTGGCATAGTTGAATAATAGCAGTTCTGTACATGACATACAGTGAGTCTTAAACACCATCATTTCCTCCTCCTTATACAAATCTGGTGTTTACTGCTGCTGTAGTATAATGTTACACAGAGCATGTGCAATTGCAAATCACAAAAGTGAAACTAAAATGATTGTGCATTCAAAATGGCAGTTTCAATGACCCGCACATTAATAGCGGCTCGGGCTCTGTCATTAAATATATATTTTCCTCCATGTGCGAGCTATAGAGATGAGCAGCTCTGTGAAACAGCCAATCAGAGCAGAGCTCCTCATTATTATTCATGAACCTTCCAAATAAGGTAATAACAGACTATTTCATTCTAGGGACAAATCCTAGGGTTGTAAATGGACTTGTAAAACCGTTTCTGGAGAATTTTTGCCCTTTCTTATGCCATATACCTTCTATGTAGATATCAGAGAACAATTTAAAATATTGTATCAATGCATTCTATGGCACCTTTACTATGACTCTAATTGCATTCATCTGAAAGAAGGAAAAGGTATATACACCTTGAATGCATGGAGGGTGAGTTAATAATATGCTACAGTAGTGTTGGTCCTATCGTCAGCCTGCGAGATCGCAGATACATGGTATTATCATTATTGTGCTAATTTATTTATTTACATGCCCAAAACCAGCTCCATCGTAAGTCTATTGAAGATATCTACACTGTATGATGAATAAATCTCTACGGTGCGGCTCTGACGCGGCAACCAATGATCATCACTCTAGTCAATTTTGTGTTTACATCAGCCACGGCTCTGCATGTGTTTCGACCCTCTATACCGCACATGTCAACGGCGCGGCTCCAGCACGGTTACCGGAGCAGTCCGCGAACACTTTAGTCAATGCTCGTGTTTATAAAGCATCCCAGAAGCAACTGTCTATGCTACATCGCTAAAGTTAGGCGAATCCCGCACCTCACCCACGATTCGAATTTGTTTAGGTGGAATTTACATTGTGACATCCTGGCATCTGGAAAACTAACGCTGTAGGTCAAAGGAGCCGTTTGTTGTAGTTCTTAAAAATGGATTTGTAACTTTTGTAGATGTTTTTTTATGCCCAAACATACACACCACACACTGGCTAAAATTCAAAAAGTGAAAACGCATAATAGGACCCCTTTAACAAGTATTTAGCGTACATTTCATAAAGACCCTTAAGAATCATACAAACACTTATTTGTCTATTCAACACCCTGCGTCTTGCGTTTTTCAGCACAAAAACGCCTTCTGTGTGAATTGCCCCTGATACCGCCTGACTGCAGTGACCCATATTCCCAGACCAAACAGAATTGCATCAAAGAATATACATCAAACTGAATCAAGCCCATTCATTATACATGAAGCCTGATCCCACCGGGGCCACCGAACACTTCACAGGAATGCCCACTTTGATTCACATGAGGGCCATTTGGATGGAAGAAAACCATTTTCAGAAAGTGTTCCATGTCGTTAACCTTCCTTTTATGAAATTCTTTTGTCGTTCTTTGTTCCTCCTCCACCTTAAGAACCATGTCATATGGCCGCAATGGAAGGTGTAGTAGTGTGCGGCCCCCATTTACAGACTGTGGCTTTTAACATTACATGTCGCACCATCCTAAAGTGCATTTGGCTGAGTGGTTATTAATGATGTCATTATGAGGCCCTGACAGGCATAGATGTCGTACAGCTCCATTCCCTGAGTTTTAGCTTTAGATTGTAGCTGTCAAAAACCTACCCAGCATTAATAAAGCCTTCATCTTTCTGTGTTTGCAGAATAAACATGCAGCGGAGTAAACAGATGGCAATGGGCCGCAAGAAATTTAACATGGATCCCAAAAAGGTAAACTAGCACTGGCTTGTAATACAAGAAGGATGTAAATTTTCCCCATCATAGACTTTCTCTGATATGCTTCGGTAATGATCCCCTATTACATAAAATGCATTGCCATTTTGCATTTTAAACTTTTGATCTTGTGTGGGTGCACATATTATCATAAGCACAAGCTAACCACAGCATTTTCAGCTCATTTCCATAGATTTACCAGAATCCAATCTCATAGGTTAAAGTTCATAGATCAGAATAAGAGCTTTTTTCTGTACTTATCAGGACATAAAACAGGAAACTGTGAAATTATAATGCATGCATGTAGGGTTTCTTTAGAAGTTCTTTATGCTGAATGTTGTGTTTTTCTCAGGGTATTCAGTTCCTCATAGAGAATGAATTGCTGAAGAACACTTGTGAAGATATTGCTCAATTCCTCTACAAGGGTGAGGGCCTCAACAAGACAGCCATTGGAGATTATCTGGGTGAGAGGTAAGAGCAGGTCCTTCGGCTGATGGTCGAGAAAGACAGAGCTCATGAAGTCTTAAAATATTAAACAGAACTGGTTTTAGCATTGGTAATGCAAAATGATTTTTGAGCACAAAATCAGCATATTAGAATGATTTCTAAAGGATCACGTGACATTGAAGACTGGGGTAATGATGCTAAAGATACAGCTGTGCATCAAAGCAATACATTGCATTTTAAAATATATTAAAATCAAAAACAGTTATTTAAAATTGTAATATTTTACAGTATATCACATCACATTATTATAGAAGCCGTTTCCGCCACTGAATAAAAAATAAAAATGGTAATTGCGTGTTTATCTCACAATTCTGACTTTTTTACTTAGAATTGCATAATATAAACTAACAGTTGCAAGTTATAAAGTCAGAATAGCAGGATATAAACTTGCAATTGTAAAAATAAAGTCAGAATTTTGACTTTTTTTCTCTTTTTTTTTTCTTATTTTCATGCATTTCTGACTTCTTTCTCGCAATTCCGAGTTTCTGTCTTTGCAATTTTGACTTTTTTTCTTGCAAATGCATGTTTGTCTCACAATTCTGACTTTTTTCTGGCAATTCAGATTATTTGTCTCGCACTTCCGAGTTTCTCACAATTTTGACTTTATTCTTGCAAATGCATGTTTGTCTCGAGTTTCTATCTCACAATTTTTTTTTTTTGCCAATTCCAAGTTTGTATTTCACAATTCTTATTTTTTTCTTATATAAACTGCTGACTTTATAATTAATGACTGCGAGTTTATATCATGCAGTTCTGAGAAAATAAGTCAGAATTGAGAGATGTTAACTCAAAATTGAAAAAAAAAAAAAAATGCAGGATTGTGAGAAGTCGCAATTAACTGTTTAAATGTTTTATTCAGTGGCGGAAACGGCCTTTCATACATTATATTACTATTTTTACTGTATTTTTGATCAAATAAATGCAGCTTTAGAGAGCATAGGAGACTTCTTTCAAAAGCGTCACTATTTAAAAGTTTGTGATCGGTACTTACAGAAAAAAATACAGTAATATTGTAAAGTATTAATATAATATAATGGTTTTTAAAGTATAATTTATTCCTGTGATGCAAAGCTGCATTTTCAGCATCACATGATCCTTCAGAAATCATTCTAATATGCTGATTTATTGTCAATGTTGAAAACAGAAGTGCTGCTTAATATTTTTTTTGGAACCTGTGATTCTTTTTTTCAGGATTCTTTAATGAATAAAAAGTTAAAAGAAAATCATTTCAATTTCTTTCAAAAAAGAAAGAATAAAAATTTACTGACCCCAAATAAAAACCATTTAAAAACTTTTATTTATTAAATAATCCTGACAAAAGTATCACAAGTTCCAACAAAATATTAAGCAGCACAACTGATTCCAGCATTGGTAATAAATCAGCATATTAGAATGATTTCTGAAGGATCATGTGACACTGAAGACTGGAGTAATAATGCTGAAAATTCAGCTTTGCATCACAGAAATAAATTATATTTAAAAATATATTCACATAGAAAACATTACACTAAAAAATATTTCACAATATTACTGTACTGTTTTTTCTGTATATTTGATCAAATAAATGCAGTCCTGGTGAGCATAAAAACGTCTAGGTTACGAAGGTAACCCTCGTTCCCCGAAGGAGGGAACGGAGACGTTACATTGGGATCTCGCCTGAGAGACCGATCACCTCTGAGCCTTATTAAAAAGGCCAATTGAAAATTGGCGAGTGGACGTGCGCGCCGGCCACGCCCCCGTACATACGGGTATATAAGATGGCTGCGCGCACCACTCAGTCAGGCTTTTGCTGAAGAGCCGGGAGAGCCCGGCGTCAGCGCGACGCCAGGGGCGTGGCAGGGGAATGTAACGTCTCCGTTCCCTCCTTCGGGGAACGAGGGTTACCTTCGTAACCTAGACGTTACCCCTTCAGTCGAATCACTTCGACGTTACATTGGGAACAAACCCATGGAAAAGGCCACGACCCTGACGCCGCGTTACGCAACAGCTTCACGTGCTGACAAGTATACGTGCCGGCAGGCGAAGTGTAACGTAACCTTCCCAACGCCCTGGGGCCTAATAAGGGGGCCCCTCCAGGGATGCCAGTTGTACTGAAGCATGGGTTGGGGGGGCGGAGCACATGAAATTTTACATGTGGAAATAAGAATAATTCAATATATCCATAAAAAGTTTTTTGGGGATATACGAGGGAAACAGCGGTCTCCTCCGCTGGAATAATAAAAAACTAAGCCACAACCTGCGGGGCGAAGGAAACCCAGGCAGGATCACAGTGCAGGACTACTCCGCGCCTAGCCCTGACTGCGGGGCAGGAGGACCCAGGGTTCGCCGGAGGGAACATTCTGGGAAATAGCGCACGGATCCACGTGGGAATGGCGCAGCAAGCCGACACCAGCCGGACTTCCCGCTCGCCTGAGAGTCCCTAAGTTAGGACACGGGAGAACGGCCTCTACGCAAGGTTGGAGAACCAAGCGAAGGTAGGGTGTCGCCCAGCCCGCAGCTTCCGATTTTTACATCTGCTGGTGAGGTGCCATGAACCAAGGATCACGGCTGTCCCTGGGTATAACAGGGAGGGGCATCTACCACCATTTAGCCAACCTCAGTTCGGGGAGCATTCCCTTTCTGCGAATCCCGAGGCAGATGAAGCTGCTGGTGCGGCTGAAGTGCCGAGTGATTCAGTCTCACATATTTAACGACACAACATCGCACGACTGGGTCTGCCTCCTCCAGAGCAGAGCTTGCAGGTCTACCACCTGGTCGCGGAAAGGCGTGGTGGGGACCTTGGGCACCGAGCCGGGGTCTCGACGGTAACGTGGAAAACGCCGGGCCCGAATTCTCGACACACTTTGCTGGCAGAGAAGCTTATAGGCCCTCTTGATGGGAGCCAGGGCAGACAGGAGCGCTGTCTTAATGACAGGAACTTTAGCTCGACTGAGGCCCGTGGCTCCAACGGAGCGACCCGCGGCCCTGAAAGGCGACGGGGAGGCCCACGAGGTATGAGGTGCGTGCTAAGCACCTCTGAGGAACCTGAGCTTGTCGGTAACTTACCCTCTTAAGGAAGCCGGGGCAGTCAGGAGTGCTGTCTTAATGACAGAAATTCTAGCTCGACTGAGGCCCGAGGCTCCTGAGGAGCACCCCGCGGCCCCGAAGGGCGACGGGGGGGTCCCAGAGGGTATGAGGCGTTACTTGACAGAGAAAACTTTTAGGTCTCCTGCCCTCTTAACGGGAGCCAGGGCGGTCAGGAGCGCTGTCTTGATGACAGGAATGCTAGCTCGACTGAGGCCAGTGGCTCAATTGGAGCGTCCCGCGGCTCTGAAGGCGACGGAAAGGCCCCAAGAGGGTGTGGGGTGCGTTCTGGGCACCTCTGGGAAACCTCACGGCCAGTGAATGCTTACCTACTTAGCTCCATCTACTGCATGTGATACGCGGCGAAGCAGCTGCATATACTTAGAGTGAGGGAACAGTCTGCGCTCAACTCTCCTGCAGGAAGGGAAGCATACTGCAACCGTGTAACTCTGTGGAAAGCCAGCAAATAGACCTCATCTCAGTGCGAGCCTGCCTAGTCAAGGGAGCTCGGTACTGAGTGATAATTGTATCACGGCCTGCGAAGGCCGGAGAGGTCTGGGTGTCATCCCGTGCCCTACAGGGAGGGACTGCCGCGAGGGAACGGTTACTAGACCTGAGTCTGGGTGGGCCATTCTTGTAGCGCAACCAACAGACTTACTCCTCGTCCTCCCTGGACTTGCACAGAGTCTGTGCAAGGAGGCTCGCTGGGGAAGGGCGTACTTGGGCCCCGGAGGACAGCTGAGTGCCAGCGCTGCTCTGAAAGAGGCAGCTGGTAATGGGAGCAATCGGGGGCGAGCGGATGTGGCTGGCCTACCGATATGCTCCAAACTAGCTGCGTCACGGGGTGGAGTCGCCATCCTGCAGGTGGTGGACTGCCGTGAGAGCCGATAGGCTGCACGGTTGAGTTTACCTGCTTCAAGTGAATGGCCAGTAGCAAAATCTGCCACGTACTCCCTGGGAGCAGATGGAGAGGCTGTAAGCCTCTGTCGTACATGGCAACCCAACCCGTGGTGAGCCACGGGCTGGCTTGTCGGCCAAACTGCGGGAAAACGCCAGTCCGGAGTGGGCCGAGATGCCATGCCCATCATGGGACTCGATCGTGCTGAAGCGGTCTCACATGAACAAGCTTAGCGGCTCTTAGCGGCTAGAGCTGTCATGTGCCCCAGGAGCCTCAGTTTGAGAGAACCGCTGTGTTGTGCCTGATTGATTCAGGAACTACAGCACTGACTGCGCGCTCTTGGTAGTAAGGCGGGCTGTCTTGAGGACCGAGTCGGGCTCCCGACCGAGGAAACGAATTTCCTCGGTTGGCCTGAAGGACCAGATGGCGGGGGTGCCGAGGCACCAGGTCCCAATGTTCGCACAACGGAACTCACGAGTGGGCTGGTAAAGCACCAGTCGAAGAGACGGTTGAAGACGCGAATACCTGTCTGCCGAAGAGGGGACAGGGGAGCTCCCATGGCCTAAGAAGGCAGGAAGGAGAGGGACTAGCCAAATGGAAGCACCTCGCGCTGAGCGCTCGATCCCCGGGGCAGACCGCCGAAGGGGTGTGCGCCGGGGAGATCGAGACGCGACAGCGGGTGCCCTTCAGGCAGATGGCTGCAACCCAGCCCTGGAGACGGAACATACTTGTATGTGCGTCGTCGTGAGCATGTGTGCCGACAGCCTAAGAAGGGATCGGAACAGAGCTCCATCCAGGGCGGATGTTAACCCACCACTCTAACTGGACACGTGAAGTCAGGACTCTTATCAAACCCCGACCTCGTCCCGGCTGGAGAGACAGGCTGGATCGCGTCCTTCGCCAGTAGGAACGCGACCTCCGCAGGCAGAACAGAGGCACGCCTGTTTCTGAATAAAGAATGTAAGGGGTACCTGTGAGTCTGGGCGGACGCCTGGAGCCGGGCCGTACCGTCCGTATCAACCAGTGTAGTGGTATCAAGGGAACGTTGACCGGCGTGACCGTGGTGGGGCAGCCTGGGGAAAGACAGGGAAGGAGACAAAACCCAGAAGGATAACGTCCTGGAGAAGTGTCTAACTGCACTAAGCAGTGCTTACCTACTTCCCTGGTTCCCGCGCTGGCGACATCCGGTCCCGAGTCTGGTTCCGAGGAGTGGAAGTGCTGCTCAGGAAGGAAACTCGGGGCCGGGGCCCCAGAGGTGAGAAGGCTGGGTCTTTCTGTGATTTGAAATGACCGGCTAAGTCCCGCTTCCAGCGGGAGTGCCGACAGAGTAGCTCTCTCCACCTCCGGGGGTGCTCGCATCAGGGACGCTTCGAAGCTCGCCTGCGAGGGTCTTCCGTCGCAGGACCCTGAGAGGCGAGCGGCGTCCCTCTCCCACGGGCGGCTCGACGTCGGCTGCGAGCCTGGATCGTGTGGCTCAGCAGGGGACGGAGCTGCGGGGGGACGCCTTCGGCGACAGGCAGGCGGAGGCGGGGGCCCAGGCGGCGGAATGGTAACTTCGCGGCGGGGCAGGATATGTTGGACGGCCTCCGTCTGCCTCTGGACCGTTGGAGCGCCAGAGGAGATGCCCAGCCCGAACGACGGGGAGGCGTACTGCTCTGGCATCTCGACGGGGTATGCTGATGGGCGGAGGATCGCAGGCTTTTGGGGGCCGGCGATACGTTCGACGCCGCTGAGCAAAAACCCTTCACGGTGTCGCCGAATAGGCCGCTCTGGGGAATGGGAGAGTCGAGAAGGCGAACTTTGTCGGCCTCTGCCATCCAGGCCAGAGTCAGCCATAGGTGGCGTTCCTGGACCACACAGGTGGACATCACCTGACCAAGGGGACACGCCGCGACCTAGTAGCCCGAAGGGCGAAGTCAGTGGCGGCGCGGAGTTCTTCAAGTACCCCCTGGTCAGGACCACTCTCGTGCAGGCCTTAAGGTGCCTGCACCTGGCACTTTTGCAGTGTTGCCATGGCCTGCAGGGCGGGGCAGCGTGTCGGGGGGCGCAGAAAAGGCCCAGCCGATGAGGGCGGAAGAATTTCACATGCCCTAAAAGGGAGACGCGGAGGGCCCCACCAGGCGGCCGCGCCCGCGGGCAAAGGTGCACCGCGATGGCGCGCCCGCCTGGGGGACCGCCACGTACCCCTTGGCTGCCCCGCCATGGAGAGTGGCGAGGGGAGAGGAGCTGGAAAGCGCGTCAAATGAATAGGGCGCCGTAGATTTTGTCAGCTCCTCATGCACATCCGGTCAGAACGGGACCGGGGGGGAGCGCGGCGCTGCCGCCGGGCCCCCCCCAGGAACCAGTCGTCCAGCCTAGAAGGATCGGCCGGGCCCCCTGAGGAACCTTCAAACCGATCCCCCCCGGCCGCCCGGAGAAGCATAGCCTACAGTTCGACATCAACCTCCGGGGGGGCAGCGACCATGGGTGGGCGCCGCGCCGCGGGAAGAGATGTGTCACCGTCTGACTCTCCCTCTGATGCTGTGACAGACATCTCATCCTCTGCAGGAGCACCGAAGGAGACGCTCAGCCCGCCAGGCGGGGAAGCGTCTGCTGCGGAAACTCAACGGGACCGCGCTGAGATAGAGAGGTCCGCAGGGCTTTTTGAGCCGGCGGAACGCTGTCTATCGTAATTTGAATGTCCCCCCCCGCGCCCCACCGCGGTGGCCGAAGAGCATAGGCGGCTCAACGGCTGACCACGGGAGGGAGGCGGGGGGAGCCAGCTCGCGAACGAGCGGCGGGACTTCAGCGTGGTCATGGTCATGCTTTCACCGCATGAACCATTCATGAGCACCACCCCAGTGTGCTCAAAGCCTAAACACGTGAGGCAGCGCTCATGTCCGTTTGCTGAGGAGAGGAAACTACCACATCCAGAAACGCACGGCCGAAAAGACATCCTGAAAAGAACGTCTAAAACGGCCGCTAGAAATTGCTCTTTTGTGATCCCGGTTTGCCCAGGGAGGCGCCGCGGGGCAATGCACTCGCCGGGGCTGCTCGCTGGAATGCAAAAAGGCTTTATATGGCCGTGAAAACGGCCGCCCGCGGGACCGCGCTGGCGGCTGCCAAACAATGCTCTTTCTCTGAAACACTCTTTTAGTTATGGCAGCGCAGCAGCAGGAGGGAGCATGAACTCTGAAGAACTCTTCTCGGCTGTTTAGAGGCTCGACACATCGGCTCTGAAAGCAAAAGTCTGACTGAGTGGTGCGCGCAGCCATCTTATATACCCGTATGTACGGGGGCGTGGCCGGCGCGCACGTCCACTCGCCAATTTTCAATTGGCCTTTTTAATAAGGCTCAGAGGTGATCGGTCTCTCAGGCGAGATCCCAATGTAACGTCGAAGTGATTCGACTGAAGGGGTAACTGTATATTTCAGATTTAAAGCTACTTTTCTGTCTTTTACAAATTCATTAATTTCTTTACATATTGCTCAGATGGTGGGAGTTTCTTAACCAGAATGAGCTGCATTGCGGACCAGACATTTTCTCAAAAGTTCTGGCCTTGCAAGTCTAGTTGTAACCTTCATGGCCTTTAAACACAGTCTTTCAAACATAACTTACTGATTTATCAAGCAAAACTAGGTTAATGGAAGTTAAACAGATTTAGGCTTTGTTAAACATCTGAAATTGCTATATCTAGAATCAGAGCCCAAGGGAGGATGACCTCACTGACCATAAGCTAGTCCAGTACTACAGTCTGTCAAAAGCCATTATCTACTGCATCAAGATGTCCTGTGCCCATATGAAACTGCTGTGTTTTGCATTAAGGGTCAGCTTACACATTTATTGATGGACTGAAATTCAATGTCAGTGCCAGGTCATCAGGGACCTGTCAGAGCAGGAAGGAAAGTTATATAGTATGTGTGGAGGATTTATTTTCCTCCCTCAGTGTAATTATAGACATGCACGATGAAAATTAAAGGGGCAGTCCACCCAAAAATGAACATTTCATGAATAATAATGACTGGATTAAAAAAAAGTTCCATTAATTTGAGTCATCAACTGTCACACAATATTCTGTTTTTTTCCAATATCCTTCAATCAGTCAATAATGCTTTTTCTCTAAATGAACACCCGCATAAATGCAAACGCATTATTTTCTGTGTCACCTGAGGAAAATCAATAATGCATCCCAGGATCATAGATGAAGTGAGGTTACGACAATGCCGAGCTGGATGAAGGAGTGTAGAGCTTAATGGACGGACCCCCAAAGTGGGTTAATGCATTCGCAGCTCATTGATATTATCGACATGCCCCATTTCCTCACTGAAGAAAGAGCTAGTTACACACGGACGCTAATCCCAGACGTAATCCCCCCGTGAGATTTAATGCCCACTGGAGACGTCTGAGAGGAGGATCACAGCCGTAATTCCATTCACACTGCAAGCGCTACAAGTTTTATAACAGTGGACAAGGTTTTTAGTGGCATATGTTTTGAGTCAAATTCCATTGTTTCTTTAGAAATTGATGTGATTTAGTTCAAAGGAAGGAAATACAAATCTAGTTGCACCGTCTTTTATGACCAGATGTCAGTGTAACATAATTGCTGTTGATCTAAGATTGAATCTCCGGTCAATTTTTCTGTTTTGTCTCATTTCCAGGGATGATTTCAATATACAGGTGCTTCATGCCTTTGTTGAGCTTCATGAATTTACAGACCTCAACCTGGTTCAGGCACTCAGGTGACAAAATACATATAGACTATGATCTCCTTTGAGAATCCAGTACATGTCTCATTATGATCTCATTAATACAGTTAATTTCTCCCTATGCTCCATGCAGACAGTTTTTATGGAGTTTCCGGTTACCGGGTGAAGCTCAGAAGATTGATCGAATGATGGAGGCTTTTGCCCAGCGTTACTGTCAGTGCAATCCCGGTGTCTTTCAGTCTACAGGTGTGTATGTTTATGCATAATAATAATCTGATTGCTTTGCAATAGTTTGCAACTATATCAAAAGTTCAGTAGACAATACTAGAGAAATTTCATGATTTTTAAGCACAAATCTGATGTTGAATGCACTCCAATGCTTTTAAATGGTAAACATTTCTATAAGTATTATAAATAATAAATAATAATAAGTATGACTAGTATAATAAATAATTCTAATATTATAAAAATGTAATTATTAAACTATTAAATGAAAATATTGGCATGTAGCCTTCATGTAAATATTATTCAGATTATTGGCATGGACTTTACTGCATGATAATTAGAATTTTATTTTGTTCTTGATACCAAAGTACAGAAAATGACACTGATTATCTCAGTCCAAATTTAATTTAATTTTATTAAATTTTATTTTGTTTTGTTTTATTTTTGATATCAAAGTAGAAAAAGACACTGATATTTTATAAAACAAAATATATATATACTTATTTCTTTCTCATTCTTGATACCTAAGTGCAGAAAATGGCACTTATTATTTTATTTTTTGTACCACTGATATTTTATTTTATTCTTGATACCAATTTTATTTGATTTATTTTTCATTCCTTATACCCAAGCACAGAAAATGTCACTTATTTTATTTTATTTTTTATACTAAATTACAGAAAATGACACTGATATTTTATTTTATTTTATTATTGATACAAAGTGAAGAAAATGACACTGGTATCAAGAATAAAATAAAATATCAAAGTTCAGAAAATGACACTGATTATCTCAATCCAAAGCTGCTGTTTGTTGTTTTTTCTTTTTTTTTTTTTTTTTTTTTTTTTTTCATTCTTGATATCTAAAAGCAGAAAAGGTCACTTATTATTTAATTTTAATTTTGATACCAAAGTGCAGAAAATTACACTGATATTTTATTTTATTCTTGATACCAAAGTGCAGAAAAGGTCACTTATTATTTAATTTTATTTTTGATACCAAAGTGCATAAAATGACACTAATATTTTATTTTATTTCATTTTATTTTATTTTATTTTTGATACAAAAGTGCAAAAAATGACACTGATATTTTATTTTATTTTATTTTATTCTTGATACCAAAGTGCAAAAAATTACACTATTTTATTTTTATTTGATTTTATTTAATTTAATTTAATTTAATTTTATTTTATTTTATTCTTGATACCAAGGTGCAAAAAATAACACTGATATTTTATTTTATTTTATTTTATTTTATTTTATTCTTGATACCGAAGTGCAGAAAATGACACTGATATTTTATTCAATTTTTTTTTTTTTATTCTTGATATCTAAGTGCAGAAAAGGTCACTTATGATTTCATTTTATTTTTGATACCAAAGTGCAGAAAATGACACTGATATTTTATTTTATTCTTAATACCAAAGTACAGAAAATGACACTGATTATCTCAATTTAAAGCTGCTGTTTACCCCAGGGACCCAGTCCCTCCGCAATTTCCTTTCACCCACACAGGTGCTTCATGCCTTTTCACTCATCCATGTCTTGGGCTCTCTTCATAAATTTCCCATGCTCTTATCTATGCTAATATGCATGTAAAGAGTGCAGCTGATGTAGAGCACTTCCATGCCGCCCACATGTTGCTCGGCAAAGTGGCTACACATGGCCTGTCATGAGCACTTGGCTGCATTTTATCAAGAGAAAATTCAAAATTATGTATGTAAATATTCTCATTGGTTGCTACAAAGTTCTAGCAACAATAGTTTCTTCAATCATTTCAAGTAATGAATATAAATTAGAGAGGTGTTAAGGGTGTTATGAATGTATGCATAAATTTATTGTGGTCTGTGAGAGGATTAGAAATGCAAGCACCATTGGCTTAAGCACTATTTGGACGCTAATTGTTTCTCAGCATGACGTCTGTACATTAAAATTTGGCGTGACTCCTTAGTTTTTCTACTTTCTAGTTTCTAGTTTCCAGTTTCTACATGTAAACTCTTGTAAATGCTAAAATGTTTCTTTGCAGATACATGTTATGTGCTTTCATTCGCAATCATCATGTTGAACACAAGTCTGCACAACCCTAATGTGAAGGACAAGCCGTCTGCAGAGCGATTCATAGGCATGAACAGAGGCATCAATGATGGAGGAGATCTGCCAGAGGACCTGCTCAGGGTCAGTGTCCCCCACAGTTTTTTATTTTTGGAATTTATAATAATTTATTGTTTTTACATTGTAATTGTTTTTATGTTTATTTTATTTTAATTTATCTTTTATTCTTACTTTTAAGTTTTAATATTTATTTCTTTTATTTTATCTGACTAACTAGCCGACCATTGACAAATTTAAGGTGTTTATTTAGAGACTTTTTAAAATTACTTTTATTTAAAGTATTTAAATTATTTAAATTACTTTTATTTCACACAATTTTCATTCTTGCTTTTAAATTTTATTATTATTTTTATTATTTGCTTATTTTTTGTTTTAGCTATTGTGGTTTTAATTTTAGGTATTTATTTTTGTAGTATTTTTTATTACTTTTTTAAAGTTAAGGTAGTAGCAATGAAGTTTTTAATATTTCACACAATTGTCATCGACGCTTTTTTATTTTATTTGATTTTATTGGCTGACCATTGACACATTTAAGGCGTTTATTTTTGCAATGTTTTATTATCATTTTTAATATTTACTTATTTTATGTTTTAGCTATGGTGGTTTGATTATATATGTATGTTAGAAATTTTTGTTTTATTTAATTTAACTTTGTTTTATTTAACTGACTATTGGCCGACCATTAACAATTTAAGGCGTTTATTTTCACAATTACACATTCACAATCACAATTTTTTTTTACACAATATTCATTTTATTTTTTATTTACTTGTTTTTTATTTTATAGCTATAGAGGTTTGACTATATATGTATGTTTTCCTTATTACTAGAAATATATATTTTTAATTTTATCTGACTTTTGGCCAACCATTGACAAATGTAAGGCGTTTTACATTATTTTAATTATTTACCTATTTTTATGTCTTAGCTATATATATATATATATATATATATATAATATATATAATATTTTTTATTTTTATAATATATTTTATTTTATCTGACTATTGGCCAACCACTGACAAATATAAGGTGGGTTTTTTTTTTTGCGTTTTTTTTTTTTTTTTTAAGTACTTTTTTATTAGAAATTTTTTAATGTATTTATTTTATTTTATCTGGCTATTGGCCGACCATAGACAAATGAACTAAATTTATTTTATGTATTTATGTATTTATTTATTTATTTTAAAATTTTACTAGTAGCCGACTATTGACATTTATTTTCACAGTATTTTTATTTATTTAATTTTTTAATTTTTTTAAGTTACACTAATAGCAATGAAGTTTTCCACACGATTTTAAGTTCCAAATACAACTCAATTTAAACCCTCCTGCAGAACCTTTACGAGAGCATTAAGAACGAGCCCTTCAAGATACCTGAAGACGACGGCAACGACCTCACGCACACGTTCTTTAACCCCGATCGCGAGGGCTGGCTGCTCAAACTGGGTGAGTGAGGGTTTCTCCGTTGGGAAGATAAAGAAATGGGACTGGATGATACATGTGTCCATTAACAGGCCCTAAATATAAAGTGTCTCATGAACGTTTCTTATTTAATCAGAGCTGTGAATTAAAAGTCCTACATTGTGTAATGTAATAGCCAAGAAGCATGGGGCCGTTCTGCTAAAAGAGCTGATACAACCTCCTTATTTATCCACATGCTGCTCATATTTCAGCTCAGCCTGGATTTTACACAAGTGTTTTATTACAGCCTTTTGTTACAATATTTTGCATATTTTCGTAGTTAATTTCATTGTTTTCTTTCTTCCACATTGGTTTTTGGTTTGATGTTGTCTTTCTTCAGGAGGTATGTACACTGGTTTTTCTTTAGCTAGCTCATTAAGCTATGCTTCCAGGTGCTTTGCGCTTTCATTTACTCCATTTGTTTGTCTTTTTTTCCAATTTAATTTAACAGATATTTCATTTTATCAAAATGAAAGTGTCTGAGTCTGTTCATTTTGAGTTTTAACTGGTGTGTTGTCGCTGCGCTGTTGTGCTGTGCTAACGAAGGGTTTGTGATGTTTGCAAGACTCTCAGCCAGCTTTCTCCATCTTCGAGATCAACCTGTCTGTTAAACATTACTGTTGGTTTCTACTGCACCCATGTGGTCAGTTGAAGTACTGCCTGCTCTACTGCCTTCACATGCATTTGTGTTTGCGACAGGGATAACACAGGAATTATAGATGATTTAGACCGAGCACAGCTGATATATAATGGTACAATACTCCAATATTTGTGTTGTAATTGTTTGTAATGAGATGTAAGTGACAGTCATATTTTATTTATTTATTTGTTCATTGATTAATTTAAAATATTTTATAAATTGTATTAGTTTTGTCCTCATTTCTAGTATTCTAGTATTTTTTTTTTGTATTTGTACTTTAACTTTTTTTAATGTTTATATTTTTCTAATTATTTTAAAAATATATTTCTATTATGTTAATTCTGCATGTTGTGCTTTAGCCTCTAGAATGATTATTATTGTTATATTTTAACAATAACGGTTTATCATTCCATAATTTAAATTGTATTTATATTTTTCTATTTATATTTCTAATATTTTACTCACTTACGTTTTATTGTTATTTATTATTATTATTATTTTAGATTTTGAAACAGTGGTTTATTCGCATTTAATTAAGATTATAAGTAACAAAAAATCCTTTCATAGATTTTTAGCAAGTGTTTTAAAAGTAATTTTTAAATATTATATTTTCTTCCATTGCATTGCTTTGTTTTATCCTCGTTTTAGTTTAGTTTTAATTTTCACTTTCAAGTTTTAGTATTATTTTTATTTATTTTAATATTTTTGCAATAGCGGTATGATTAACATGCTTGCATTTTAATTCAATGTTAACATTTAAAATTATTTTAATATTTAATATATTATATTTAATAACATTTTTTTTAAAGTAACGAAAAAGCAATAAATAGATTTTTAGCAACAGTGTTTTATTAGTGTTATGCTTTTATTTTGAAATATTATCATATTTTCTTCCATTTTATTGCTTTGTAAATTTGTTTCATCCTTGTTTTAGTTTAGTTCAGTTTTAATTTTCACTTTGAAGTTTAATTAGTATTTATTTATTTATTTTAATATTTTAGCAACAGTGGTTTGATTACCATGTGCTTTTATTTTTTATTTAATATTAATTATTGTTACTATTAATATTGTTAATGTTTTAAAATATTTTTATATTTAATATATATTTAATAAAATATAAAAAAATTAACAAAAATGCAATAAATAGATTTTTAGCAACAGTGTTTTACTAGTGTTATGCTTTATAATTTTTTAATATTATGATATTTTATTCCATTTTATTGCTTTGTAAATGTGTTTAATCCTCTGTTTAAGTTTAGTTGAATTTTCAGCTTCAAGTTTTATTATTTATGTATTTTAATATTTTTGCAACAGTGGTTTGATTAATGTTAAATTAACGTTGATTAAAATTAATTTTAATTAATGTTAATATTTTTAATACTTTAAAATGTTCATATTTGTTAATATATTATATTTTTTGTTTTATCTTTTCTATTAAGTTAATTATCATTAATAAATATTAGAAGTTATTTGTTTTTAATATAATGTTATATTATAATGGTTATTACATTATTATTTTTATATTTTTTAACAACAGTGGTTTGAGCATTGTGCTTGTATTTTATTATTTTCTAGATTTTTCTGTGTAGTATTATTGTTTTTTTAAATTTAATAATTATAATAATACTTTTTGTTTTATTATTATTAATTTTTGGAATTATATATAATAATATTTATATAATATAAAATTATCAATTAAAAATAAATTTTAATATACATTTTTAGCAATAGATGTGTAATTAGTATACTGTGCTTTAGCTCCTGTGAATATTACTTTATTTAAAACATTATTTATATTCCATAGTATATAACAGCAGAAGATCGAGTGCTAACCTGTTTTAGAATTTAAAGCAAACCATTCTAAAGAAAAACAAATATTTACAGTAATTTACAGCATTGTTATGACATTTAGATAATGTGCTGTCATAGACAGAGCTTTGCATTCATTCTGAGATGCATACTTTATATAATACCGCATTCTCTTACTAATTTGGTCACTAACATCTTAAACTTGTGCCTGGTTCAGTGCTTTTTGGGTAACTGGGTTTTGTTCATAAGTCATTTGAGCTGTCCATCTGCTAATGTGAGTTCTCTTACATGTGTGTGTGTGTGTGTGTGTGTCTGTCTGCTGCTGTGCCTCATGTCTCTGCTGCTCACCACAGTTACTCTCCACCAAATACTCACACAGACCTGTACAACAGTGTCCTTAATATACTCACATCTGCCTGATCCACAGGTGGACGAGTCAAGACGTGGAAGAGGAGATGGTTCATACTGACGGACAACTGTCTGTATTATTTTGAATATACCACTGTACGTCAATCTGCTTTCTTTAATTGAAGTTAAACGATTGAATGATCCAAAATAAATATATGCCATCCGTTGTGTTTTACTGCGGTCACATGTGTTTCCTCATCTGCGTCTGTTTCCAGGATAAAGAGCCGAGAGGGATCATTCCTCTGGAAAATCTCAGTATTAGGGAAGTGGATGACTCCAAGAAGCCGGTAAACTTCCTCTCACTTTTCCATCTTTTTTCCCCACATTTAAGTTACTTTGTGGAAAAGTCATTATGGTTTGGTAGTTAGTAATGTTGACTAGTATTAGATTCATGTATTTAATTAGTTTGGTTTGGTTTTATCCTCACTTTATTATTAATAATAATAATGATAATAATTTGAATGAATATTTTAATAATATTTCATTTTAATAATAATAATTATTATTAATTGTAATATTTATTTTTGCAACAGTGGTTTAATTTGCATGCTTTTATATATATATATATATATATATATATATATATATATATATATATATATATATATATATATATAATTTTTTTTTTTTAATTAATTAATTATGAATTATTAAGAATTGTATGTATTTATTTTTTAATAGTTTTTTTTGCAAGAGTGTTGCAAAAAATCATCACTTTAGTATTATTGTTATTAATAATTTTAATATTTTTTCTTTTATTCTTTATTTTATATTTCTTTTAGCAACAGTGGTTTGATCTACATTCTGTGTTTTTATATTGTAAAATTGTTTTGTTTTATATATATTTTTTATTCTTATATTCTTTATTTTATATTAGTGTATTTTTGTTTTATCCTCCATTTTAGGTTTTATGATTATAAATAATTTATTTTTTATAGATTTTTAGCAACAGTGTTTAATTAGTGTTGTAGTTTATTAGTGAGGCTGACTAGTGTTAGATTTATGTTTTTCATGAATTTGGTTTTGGTTTGTTATAATAATAATAATTAATAATTTGAATATTTCAATGTTATTTAATATTTAAAATTTAGTATTTTTGTGTTTTTATTTGCTAAAATATTTTTGTTTTATATCTATTTTATATTTTTATATTCTTTAATAAAGTATTTTTTGTCCAGCCTTTTAAGTTTTATTATTAATTATTAATAATTGCATTTATTTTTTATTTAGATTTTTAGCTACAACAAAAAATATTGTCGTATTTTCTTTCATTGTATTACTTTGTATTTATTTTGCTACCCTTAGTAAACTTCAGTTGGTACAAAATTCAGCTGCAAGAATTCTGACAAAGACCAGTGTAAGCGAGCACATTAAACCTATTTTGAAAAAAATTGCACTGGCTTCCTGTCAGTTATCGTATTGATTTAAAATTATAAATGAATTGATATTAGTTCTTTATTTTATTTTTTAACATTTCAAAATATTGTGTGTGTGTGTATATATATGTGTGTGTATATATATATATATATATATATATATATATATATATATATAATATATATATATATATATATATTTATTATTAGTTAATAATTAATTTTTACTTTTAATTTTTAATTAATATTAATGTTTTTTTTGAATAAAATTTGTGTATTTGTGTATATATATTTGTTTATCCTCCCTTTAAGCTATTATTAGTTAATAATTATTGTTTATTTTAAGTTATTTATAATTATTATTATTATGATTGCTGTTATAGCATTATAATGTTATTACATTGCTATTTTTTATGAACAGAGGTTTGATTAGCATTGTACCTTTATTTTTTTCCAGATTATTATTATTTTTTTTTTAGTTTTATTCTCTTTCAACTTGTATAATAATAATTTTTTTTTTGTTCTTTCTTTTCATCCTAGCAACCCCTTTGCGAATCAAGTATTTGTTATGTACTAGCTGACTTTGAAAATATGTACGTTTTTACTTTGTGCTTTTAGTGCTGGTAATTAGCACAAAGGTTCCTGGTTGCTAAAATCTCTCTCATACAGTGGTGTTATTGTTCTGGTAACCTCAGTTTGCTCCAGTGAAATATCCTTGTGATTAATGTACTGAAAGTTCCTCTGGATAAAAGCCTCTTCTAAAGTAGCTCTCGTTACACAGAACTGCTTTGAACTCTTCATCCCAGACAACAAGGATCAGGTCATCAAAGCCTGTAAGACTGAAGCAGATGGACGGGTCGTGGAAGGAAACCACACGTTCTACCGCATCTCAGCACCAACAACAGAGGAGAAAGAGGAGTGGATCAAAAGCATCAAGTAAGACTTCCTCTGATCTTGCCATGACAGATTTTTAATATGCATGAGGTTGCATTCTGACACTGATTTGACCTAAACCCACAGTCACAGAACCAGTTTCTGAAATAATTTTTTGCTCACTGAAAATCCTTAGGGGTTTGTCTGTAAAATATTGTTGTAGTGTTTTTTTTAATGATTAAAAAAAATGCAGTCTATTTCTCAACGACTTCAGTTGAACCTTTTCTTATTAATGATTTAAT
The DNA here is from genome assembly GCF_049309525.1 of Garra rufa. Lineage (NCBI taxonomy): Eukaryota > Metazoa > Chordata > Actinopteri > Cypriniformes > Cyprinidae > Garra > Garra rufa. The sequence continues at coordinate 32,474,176 of NC_133382.1, read as the reverse complement.
AACAAACATCAAATACAGAAGATACACTGTCTACACTTTAAACGTATAACTGAAATTAAAACTATTAAAATTGTGTTCATTATTTGAAATAAAATATAAACATAAGATGCAAGTATATAATAAAGTGGAAACAAAAATACAACAGAAAAAAGTTAAATAAAAGCAAAA